>NC_057795.1:457011824-457193392 GCF_018294505.1 Triticum aestivum
GTTCTCCAGAATGGATGATGACCATGCTCTGCAGGACGTTCACATGTTGAGGGTTGCCAAATCGTTCGCGGACAAGGTTGACGGTGGTTCGCTCTAGGACGACCAAGCGCTGACGGGTTCAGGGCTTCGACCGTGCCTTCAAGGTCACCCGAAAAAAAAGACCATGCCTTCGAGGACAATGGCCAACAAGCGCTTGCGACATGCACGATCAGCGTTTGCCAGAATGCATGATGACCATGCTCTGCAGGACGTTCACACGTTGAGGGTTGCCAAATCGTTCACGGACAAGGTTGACGGTGGTTCGCTCTAGGACGACCAAGCGCTGACGGGTTTAGAGCTTCGACCGTGCCTTCAAGGTCACCCGGAAAAAAAGACCGTGCCTTCGAGGACAATGGGTCACACGGCACTATTTTTCAAATACATTCCGTAGCAATATTTAGCCGTTTGTTTTAAAATATTTAGCACTATGTTTTAAGCGATATTTCGTAGCTGGATGCACTGAGCTCGAAGGCACACCCCGAGGCCCCAGCCGATCCCACACTTTCCCATCCCCTTGCGCCGATTCACGGCAGCTGCGTCTCCCCTCTGCGCCGGGCCCCGCCTCAGCACCCGTGACGCGCCCCTGGCCCCGCTACCGCCGAAAACAAAAACCCGCCGCCGGCGGGCCAGCGCGCACTCCATCATCAGCATCCCACCTCTTCCGCTCGGAGCGCGGCATCTGCCCGAGCAAGCGATCCCGCGAGATGTCGGCAGATGCTGCTGCGGCGGCGAGCGTGGGCAAGCTGGTGCTCGACACTGGCTGGCTCGCCGCGCGCTCCACCGAGGTGGCCCTCACCGGCGTCGAGCTCACCACCACCCACCCGCCGGACGCCTCCGTCGCCGCCCCGTGGATGCACGCCGCCGTCCCCGGAACGTACGTGCTTCTCCTCGGCGTCCTCGCCGATTTTCCTCCGCGTTAATATCTACTCCTGCCAGCCGTAGTTCTGATCCGTGGGGATTTGTTCTTCGACGGAGTAATCTATCTGCTGTTTGGGTTTAAAATAATACTGCAAGCTTTGTTTATTTTGGTGGCGGTCCTTGCTTGACTAACAAACTGTTGGATGCTTCTGAACGCAGCGTGCTGGGGACCCTTCTAAAAAACAAGTTGATCCCTGATCCCTTCTACGGGCTGAACAACGAGGCAATCATCGACATCGCCGATTCCGGGAGGGAGTACTACACGTTCTGGTTCTTCACCACCTTCCAGTGTGCTCCGGTATGCGGTTATACACCGATTTCTCCGTGTATTAGTTAATTGTGCAGTTGCTTAACGAGGAATGTAGCATGACCCCGGTGCAGTAAAGTGATTTTAGGCAGTTGTTTGGTGGCAATAATTGAACTGTCTCCACGATCTAAGTTCCATTTTAGTCTTTACTGTACCACATTTTGCATTTTAAGAAAGTGGTGTTGCAGTAGTGTAAGAGGTCATGGGATATGCCTTATCCAAACTACTTGCACTGCTCATAATTGGTGTGAATTTGACTTGCTGAAGGGATACTATAATTTTGGTACTCCGCCGAATGTAATGCACTTGTTATTCTAGAACGTTACTGCATATCTGCTTAACATATCAATTGATTCTGTTATCATTCCATCTCTAGGCAGGAAACCGGCACGTGAGTTTAAACTTCCGTGGAGTAAACTACTCAGCAGAAGTATACATAAATGGGCACAAAGAGATACTTCCAAAAGGAATGTTCCGAAGGCACACCCTTGATATTACTGAAGTTCTTCATCCTGAGGGCAGCAATCTGCTTGCTGTCCTCGTTCATCCTCCTGATCATCCTGGTACGATTCCTCCTCAGGGAGGTCAAGGCGGTGATCATGAGGTATCAATGAGTTTTAGCAAAAGGTTTCAATGATTCATGATCGTATAGTTGCATTAATTCCAAACTACTTCATCTTCATTACACTTTTTGAAAAGGAATATTGTTGCTAAGTGGGACAACTCATGGCATGTGCATGATCTTACCTTTTGACATGGTCCATTTCAGATTGGAAAAGATGTTGCTACGCAATATGTTGAAGGATGGGATTGGATGTGCCCGATAAGGTTGTTGGTGATATCTGTGTGATTATGTTATTGTTAATCCCATTGTTTTTCCCAATTAGTTTCCTTCTAACAACAATTATATATTCCTTTTTGGCTGTGTGCATCCTTGATGTCTCGACTAGCTCTTGACATAAATCAGGTGTACTTGGTACCGGCTTGATATTAATATATTGCTCATTATCAGGAAAAATATGTTCCTATTATTTTTTGTTAAGACTGATTGACACTCATTCCATGAAAAACTTAGATGCAATATGCTGAACTAGAAATATTTTGTACAGTCTTTTTCTCGACTTTCAACATCGACCACATATTAGTATGGTGCTGATTCACTCAAATGGGTGCTTCTAAAAGGAAGTACTCTCATCATCATGATACATGATAAAGCATTTCTGTCCTTTTGAGTCATTTGAATATCTCATAGCTAGATCAGCATATGAATATTTTTTACATGTAAAAAAATGGAAATCCAATATTATTTTAATAGACAAAATAGCATCAATATGCAATTTAGCTATGTTGTTTCTGATTTCATAGAAAAAATAACTGAAAATATGCATAAAATTTTCTTTCAAATCCAGGAAAGCCTCTGTATCAAATTTCCATTCTCCCATTTTGACCACAATAACAAAAGAAATAAATCATCTGCCATAATCTAATAATTTTTTCATTAATGTTGGCCTAACTTTTCTTAACTCAATTATCCTGACGTGCTTGGTACTTCCATGATTGATTCAATAATGACCACATTGAAAGTCATGATCACGCAAATATATCATCCATATAGTGAGGACTACTGCCAAGTGCCAACAATATCTGATGTCCTTGTTATGTTGGTAAATTCGTTCCAAATTATTACTTGCTATAGTTGCTTCTGTACTTTTACTACAAATCAAAATGTTTGTTTGGAACAGCATTTTTTCCAAGCTGATCATTCTTGTAGCAATTTGCAACATTCATAATTTCCTCAATTCTTTCTTTTTGGGCATCCTAGGGATAGAAACACGGGAATCTGGGATGAAGTTTCGATCTGCATAACTGGGGTGAGTTTAGTAGGAATTTTCACATTTATTACTATTTTCTCCTTTATCTCCTTGTTTTTGTGTCGATTGATAGCACTTATTTTATTATTGCTGTTTACAATTTCCCCTTTGCAGGCTGTGAACATAACCGATCCCCATCTGGTTTCAACTTTTCATGACGATTTTAAGAGATCGTATCTACATTGTACACTTCAGTTGGAGAACAAAAGTTCATGGCTCGCAGATTGTAGTTTAAAAATTCAGGTTTCTGCTGAACTAGAGGGGGACATTTGTTTGGTGGAACATCTTCAGAGTTATGCCATATCGATTCCTCCTCGTTCAGTTCTGGAATACACTATCCCTCCGGTAAGTTAGTAAGTTAATTTCCATGTTGCACCTTACTCTGGCGTTCCTTTGTTAATTTTCTTATTTTCATCATGATTATGATATAGCTACTCATGTATTCTTTCTTTTGGTTTTAACAGTTCTTTTTATCTAGAATTGAGTTAGTGTGGCATATTAGAGGATCACTACACACTAAACTGTCCCCTAGTGTTATGTTAATTAAGGAAGTACCTTTGTCATCCTCATACCTCTTAAGCAGAAAATATTCAGTGCTCCTTGTTGCATACTTCTCATTGTTAAAGGCACAAGAACGTTGGTGTGAGCAGATTTTCCTTGCACTGTCCCTGAGTTATGAATATTTTTAGTGATAGTTATTTTGTTGCCAGAACATCCGAAAGAAGCAGATTAGTTAACTCTGTCATATGAACATCGGCAGTTATTCTTCTATAAGCCAAACCTGTGGTGGCCAAATGGCATGGGAAAGCAATCCCTGTACAATGTTGAAATTAGTGTGGATGTCAATGGACTAGGAGAGTCCGATGCATGGAGTCATTATTTTGGGTTCCGTAAGGTTGAGAGTTCTATTGATGATTCCACTGGTGGGAGGTAACTAGTTCTTTTACGTCTCAGTGTATAATACTTGTGCTCATGAAAACATGGCAGTGTAAATTTATCTCATCTGCAGGATCTTCAAGGTAAACGGTGAGCCTATTTTCATCCGAGGAGGGAACTGGATATTGTCAGATGGCCTGCTTCGACTAACAAAGAAGCGCTACATGACCGATATCAAGTTTCATGCTGATATGAACTTTAATATGCTTCGCTGTTGGGGTGGTGGATTAGCAGAGAGGCCTGATTTTTACCATTTTTGTGATGTATATGGTTTGATGGTAGGGTTAAATTTCTCCCTGTGAATCGATATTTCCTGTTTTGTTATACAAATTGCAAGATATTAGTTTGCCATGAATAGTATAAAGGGTTTTCAAATGATATGCACCTTTGCTCCCTTTTAGGATTCAGAAAGCTAATAGTTACTATCTGGTTGCTGGAATTCCTTGCCTTCACAGGGGTGATGATTAGGTTAGATGTATTTTCGTAACCTACACAACTATGCCTAGTTGAATATTGATTGCAGTTTCATGTAAACATATTGTGAAGTTCGACAATATCTTTTAATAAGAAATGGAGGGGAATAGTTCTCTTTCGTAATTTTCACATTTACTCTGGTTTGGTGCCATTTTTGTGTTTACTTGCAGTAACAAATCATTTGGTACAGGTATGGCAGGAATTCTGGATAACTGGAGATGTTGATGGTCGTGGACTTCCAATATCAAACCCAGATGGTCCTTTGGACCATGCTCTCTTCCTTCTATGTGCTAGAGATACTGTCAAGTTACTCAGAAATCATGCTAGTCTAGCTCTATGGGTTGGTGGTAATGAGCAAGTCCCACCAATTGACATCAACAGAGCACTGAAGAATGATTTGAAGCTACATCCTATGTTTTTGAGCAACCAGACAACAAAAAATCAAGGAAAGTATCTATCACAAGACCCAACTGACCCAAGTAAATACCTGGATGGTACTAGGGCGTATGTCCAAGGATCAATGTGGGATGGTTTTGCTGATGGGAAAGGCAATTTCACTGATGGTCCATATGAGATTCAGTATCCAGAGAGCTTTTTCAAGAATAGTTTCTACAAATATGGGTTTAACCCTGAAGTTGGTTCTGTGGGGGTTCCAGTTGCTGCAACGATTAGAGCAACAATGCCTCCAGAAGGGTGGAGTATTCCAATTTTTAAGAAGGGAATTGATGGGTACATACAAGAAGTCCCAAACCCAATATGGGATTACCACAAGTACATTCCCTACTCGAAACCGGGGAAGGTGCATGATCAGATTGAACTATACGGCCATCCAAAAGATCTTGATGATTTCTGTGAAAAAGTAATTTAGTACTGCCATTTCTTCGTGCGTCGAAGCTTTTTGCTTCAGAGCTGAGCATTGTAGTTTTGTCTCTAATATTGTCTTTAACCTTCAGGCACAATTGATCAATTATGTTCAGTACAGAGCTCTCCTGGAAGGATGGACTTCTTTCATGTGGACAAAGTTCACAGGTGTTCTAATTTGGAAGACGCAAAATCCATGGACCGGACTACGAGGACAGTTCTATGATCACCTCCAAGACCAAACTGCCGGGTTCTATGGTTGCCGTTGTGCTGCTGAGCCGATTCATGTCCAATTGAATTTGGCTAGTTACAACATAGAGGTACTTACTGCAACTTAGAAAAGTTGCCTCAACTAAACTTTTTGGAAATTAATGCATGGAAAGTGCCTTTTTTAGGTGGTAAACACTACGTCCGATAAGCTGACAGACGTGGCTGTAGAAATTTCAGTATGGGATCTTGACGGTGCATCCCCATATTACAAAGTTACAGAGAAGTTCGTGGCACCGCCAAAGAAAGTGAAGCAAATTATGGAGATGGAATACCCTAAGATGAAGAATGCCAAGCCTGTCTATTTTCTACTGCTTAAACTCTTCAGGCTTTCAGACAAGAAAGTACTCTCCAGAAACTTCTATTGGCTACATCTTCCTGGTAAAGACTACAAGTTGTTGGAAGAATATCGGCAGAGGACAATTCCGCTCGAGATCGGCTCCGAAATTTCTGTCTTAGGCGGCACATACAAGGTAAGAATGTCCATAAAGAACAAGTCAAAGAAATCCGCAGCTGAAAGCACAACCTCGGTCTCAACTATGGAGCCAGAGGATGGAAATGGTCTCCACAGCATTAGCGAAAAAACTACTTGTGTGGTACAGAAAAGTGGTCTGTGGAGTAAAATTCACAGGAACATTGATCTCGCAAGATCGGGTGACAAACCAAGAACACTTGAGGTGAAGGGGACTGATTCAGGTGTGGCGTTTTTCCTTCATTTCTCGGTGCACACCTCTGAATCATCCACTGGGGAGAATTACAGGGACACCAGAATCCTTCCGGTGCACTACTCGGACAACTATTTTTCTCTCATGCCCGGGGAGAAGATGACAGCCGACATCTCCTTCGAGGCTCCTGAAGGATCCAAGCCCAGGGTCATTCTGAGAGGCTGGAACTATCATCTGAACCATGCAGTGATGATGTGAGGTGCGCTTTGTTCGTGAACATGCTATTGAGTTGAGTACTGGAAGTAAGATCCATGTAAACTAAGTACATCCCCGGTAAAGTGCAGACATGAACAGTTAGCTATCTTATAAACCAACAATCAACAATAAAGTGCAGGCATCGACTAAATCGTGATATGGCATCAGCAATGCTTATGGATTAGTATCACTAGCAAAAGGGCCCATGCGTTGCAACGGGAGATTTTTTTTTCATAATTTCCAATGGTCATGATCACATTTTGCTGCATCACCGAGATACAATATCTCTCTCAATATCGTGAAATCATGAACATTTTGAAATTATGAACAATTTGTTAAACTCATGCACATATTTGAAATCGCAAACAACATGCTATTACAAATTTCTGAACATTTTCTACAATCAAGAACTTTTTTTAATTTATGAACATTTTTTGCTATTTACAAACATTTTTTAAAAATTATGAACATTTTTAAGCAATTTTCCTGAACTGCCAAACATTCTATAATTGATGAACTTTTTTTAGAAATTGGATGGAATAGTTATTGAATTTGACAAACTTTTTTTGATTTAACGAATGTTTTTGGAAATGCCCGTGCGTTGCAACGGGAAAAAAAACTATCAAGTTATACATGTGTGGTAGATATAAAAAAATATGAATCAAATTCACAAAGTATATACAAAATGATGTCATGATGAGATAAGACACTTTTAAAATGTAATTTCAAAAACGAACAATATGATGCTCATCAAGACTTGATTGTTTAAGGCGTCACAACAAAATATTTTGTGCCTGAGCAAACTACATTGACGGACCCTGCCTGAGCTATACTGATAAATAAAGTGTCTCGCCTTGACTTAGCTAGCGGTGTTTACCATAATCACTATTGTGATACGAGAATAAGCATAACTGTGCATGGAAGCAAAATAAACATTTAGTTATTTTAATATAGCTTACAAAAACTAACCCTTAGAAAGTTATGTCAATTTTGTTGGGTTCAGCGTTGTACAAAACACAGAACCCTTTTTTACCCGACGCGTAGGACTAAATAAAATCATAAAACGAGCTCTATAGATCTCCTAATAAAACCTTTATGGAAGCTACAATTAGTTTTGTTCATTATTTACGGATGTGTTTTAGTTTTTGTGAACATTTTTTAAAAGCTGATGGACATGTTTTTTAAATTCCTGAATATGCTTTGAATATTGGATCATTAAAAAATCATGAACATTTTTTATTTCATGAAAATTCATTTGAAATCGTGATTTGTTTATAATATGTGAGCAATTTTTTAAGTCATAAACATTTTATGATTTTTCGAATATTTTCTAAATTCACAAACAATTTACCATTTTCCTATTTTTTTCAAAACTTGCAACTGTTTGATATTTTGGAAATCCGAAATTAATTTTGAGATAAAAAACCAAAACAGAAATAAAAAGTAAAAAAGAAATAAAGAATAGGGGGTGCCACGAATCCGAAATCGTCAAGAAGCAAGGATCGAACCCTGGTCTCCTATGTGGAGCGTCGTAGCGTCAGCCATAGCGCTACTCATCCATTAATGTTCTTATACCGTATCAATTGTTAATAACAGAACCCGGGAGCGATATTTGAAATTAAAAACGAATCGTTTTTGCCACTTACGGGTGGCATTGGTGGGTAATTATTGCCAAGTCCGAGGGTAGTTTTTATGACGTACAGGCAGAAACCCAATTCTTTTTATTATCAACTAGCAAATATGCCCGTGCGTTGCAACGGGAGAAAAGCTATTAGATTATGCACGTGCGATAGATAGAAAAAAATTATGAACCAAATGCCAGGATGAGATAAGGACTTTTAGAATGTAATTTCATAAAGTATGTCTGGGTGATGTCATGACGAGATAAGAGACTTTTAAAAAGTCATTTTAAAAATAAAAAATGTGATGGTCTCATCACGACTTGATTTTCTAACGCGTCATAACGAAAAAAATGTCGGTGATAAAACTGCATTGATGGACACTGCATGAGCTAGACCGATGAGTGAGTGCCTTGCCTTGACCTAGCATAGCGGTGTTTATAATAATTAGTAATGTGGTATAAAAAATATAGCTGTGTATGAAGGCAAAATAGAAATTTAGTCATTTTATATAGCTTACAAAAATTAACCCTTAGAAAGTTGTGTCAATTTTTGAGGGTTCAACGGTGTACAAGACATGGAAAACTTTTTTTATCCAAATCGAGGGACTGAATACAATCATGAAGCGACCCCTACAGATCTCCTGCGACGGTTCATTATGTTCATTATTTATGGATCTGTTTTAATTTTTGTGAACATATTCCAAACTTTAATGGACATTTTTTAAATTCCCTAATATGTTTTGAATACTAGATATTTTTAAAAAATCATGAACATTTTTTGTTTCCTGAAAATTTATTTGAAACCGTGATAGTTTTTTATAATATGTGAACAATTTTTTGAAATCATGATCATTTTATGATTTTCCGAATGTTTTTTTAGTTCACAAACAGTTTATAATTTTTCAAGACTTTTTCTGAAATATTTTTTTCCTGGAAATCACGAATAAATTTAAAGAAGAAAAAACTAAAACAGAAATAAGAACGTGAAAGGCAAAAAATGAAATAAAAGCAGGGGCGTTGCAACCTGCAAATGGGCCGGCCTATGTGTGCGGGAGGAGTAGGCGCGTCATAACGAAAAAAATGTCGGTGATAAAACTGCATTGATGGACACTGCATGAGCTAGACCGATGAGTGAGTGCCTTGCCTTGACCTAGCGTAGCGGTGTTTATAATAATTAGTAATGTGGTATAAAAAATATAGCTGTGTATGAAGGCAAAATAGAAATTTAGTCATTTTATATAGCTTACAAAAATTAACCCTTAGAAAGTTGTGTCAATTTTGAGGGTTCAACTGTGTACAAGATATGGAAAACTTTTTTTTATCCAAATCGAGGGACTGAATACAATCATGAAGCGACCCCTACAGATCTCTTGCGATGGTTCATTATGTTCATTATTTATGGATCTGTTTTAATTTTTGTGAACATATTCCAAACTTTAATGGACATTTTTTAATTCCCTAATATGTTTTGAATACTGGATATTTTTAAAAAATCATGAACATTTTTTGTTTCCTGAAAATTTATTTGAAACCGTGATAGTTTTTTATAATATGTGAACAATTTTTTGAAATCATGATCATTTTATGATTTTCCGAATGTTTTTTTTAATTCACAAACAGTTTATAATTTTTCAAGACTTTTTTTGAAATATTTTTTTCCTGGAAATCACGAATAAATTTAAAGAAGAAAAAACTAAAACAGAAATAAGAACGTGAAAGGCAAAAAATGAAATAAAAGCAGGGGCGTTGCAACCTGCACATGGGCCGGCCTATGTGTGCGGGAGGAGTAGGCGCGCTTGCGAGACGAAAAAGAAATTTATTTGAAACCGTGATAGTTTTTTATAATATGTGAACAATTTTTTGAAATCATGATCATTTTATGATTTTCCGAATGTTTTTTTTAATTCACAAACAGTTTATAATTTTTCAAGACTTTTTTTGAAATATTTTTTTCCTGGAAATCACGAATAAATTTAAAGAAGAAAAAACTAAAACAGAAATAAGAACGTGAAAGGCAAAAAATGAAATAAAAGCAGGGGCGTTGCAACCTGCACATGGGCCGGCCTATGTGTGCGGGAGGAGTAGGCGCGCTTGCGAGACGAAAAAGAAATTTATTTGAAACCGTGATAGTTTTTTATAATATGTGAACAATTTTTTGAAATCATGATCATTTTATGATTTTCCGAATGTTTTTTTTTAATTCACAAACAGTTTATAATTTTTCAAGACTTTTTTTGAAATATTTTTTTCCTGGAAATCACGAATAAATTTAAAGAAGAAAAAACTAAAACAGAAATAAGAACGTGAAAGGCAAAAATGAAATAAAAGCAGGGGCGTTGCAACCTGCACATGGGCCGGCCTATGTGTGCGGGAGGAGTAGGCGCGCTTGCGAGACGAAAAAGAAATTTATTTGAAACCGTGATAGTTTTTTATAATATGTGAACAATTTTTTGAAATCATGATCATTTTATGATTTTCCGAATGTTTTTTTTTTAATTCACAAACAGTTTATAATTTTTCAAGACTTTTTTTGAAATATTTTTTTCCTGGAAATCACGAATAAATTTAAAGAAGAAAAAACTAAAACAGAAATAAGAACGTGAAAGGCAAAAAATGAAATAAAAGCAGGGGCGTTGCAACCTGCACATGGGCCGGCCTATGTGTGCGGGAGGAGTAGGCGCGCTTGCGAGACGAAAAAGAAGAGATAAAAGGTGGGCAGGCGGGGATCGAACCCTGGTCTCTGTGGTGGAAGCGTGCAGCGCTGGCCACTGCGCTGAGCCATCTTCGTGTTATATTAGGGGATCTCGGCTTATATAAACCCGAACTAACAGTGCGATGCGTGAACCGTTTTTTGCCACTTACGGGTGGCATTGGTGGGTAAATTTTGCCAACTTCGAGGGTATTTTTTATGACGGACGACCAGAAGCACTATTTGCTTTATTAGTAGGGAGGAAAGAGGGAAAGACTAGGAAACATGCCCGTGCGTTGCAACGGGAGAAAAAAAATCGTATGCCCCTATCCTCCTTGCACATAGATCCACATCACTTACTTGCAAGGATATATGGCCACAAATGCATATTCAAATTAAGAACGATCAAAATGCATATTATTTATCTTATATATATTTCATACAGGGAAAATTCAACCTTTGAAGAAAATGAGGTGAAAGAGTTAACTTCTGGAATGAACGTCAAAGCCAATTACCTTTTGGGGCAATGTATTATTAAAGTATATCCATACAACTTGCGATGTGATCATGAGAGAACAAAGTTGAATAATGATTTTTTTTATCAAGTAAAGAAGGTGAGAACAGTGCTCAAAACTCAAGTGTGAGATTATAGACAACATACAGATTGCCTTATTCCAACTGAAGAATATATGTACCAATGAGATCGATCTCCATGCTACACCAAATTATCAATTCATCAATTGATTGTACATTGCATATCAATTTACTTGCCTGAAATTTTAAGAAACCTGACTGGTGATGAACTAACCGATTCACACAAAGAGCTACAATCAGAGGAAGTGGGTAAGAATGGCAATTGATATAAATGGCAAACAACAATCTAACAAAATAGTACAATACTTATAGAAACTGGCAACGAATTTGGAATTTAATATTTTATTGAATGGAAAAACCCCTCCGCATTATTAGTAATGCCAATCCTGAAATAACATAACAACTTGAAGAACAGAGAAAACTAATTTATTTGGAGCTCGTAGCTCAGAACACAAATTGCAGTTTCCAGCCTGAGAGATAGACACATGCCAGTTTCCCTCATATGTGTGACCTTCAGAATATTGCATTGCTCTCATTACCAAAATGAGGGCATCAAATATTTAACCTGCAAACCAGAACATGTGACAATATCTATGAAGAGCTGCATCTACTTCATTTCAATGACATATTGATTAGGAGGTAGTAGCATGCAACATATACAAATAAAAGTTTTGAGTGCGACAAGCGCCACCTCCCCAAAATTCTGGAAAGCTCAATCTTATCGCACCTCCTCTTGGTCTTCCCCTTGGACTCCATCTAAGACAGCTACACGGCCGCCCGGGCGATCATTACAGCGAATGACACTGACTCAAGTTCACTCGACACCTTCTACTCCACGCTCAACTCGGCGAGACTCGGCCAACTCAAGTTGTTATCAGCAAGCCTTTGTGTGAATCGGTTAGTTCATCACCAGTCAGGTTTCAGTAACACATTTCAGTTTCACAAAATTATAATTCACCAGTCCACTGAACATGTTGCACATTTCAGTTTCACAAAATTATAAACATATCCTGAATATTTGATGATTTTGTACTAACTATACAGTACGATAGAATTACAAAAAGAAAAGTAAGACACTAACGGACTAACCTGCATGTCCTTGGTTTGTTCACTCTGTTTGCTCTGAATTGCAGATTACGTTTACAGCCACATAGTACCACGTCAAATGTCTCATGAATTAAGATCACAAAACTTCTCTAAAAAAAGAACATCACAAAACTCTCATGAACAATATGAGGTCATGCAGGATGCAACCAACCTTAGGTCGCTCGGGAAATCAAGCAAGATGTGTTATCCCTGGTCATGTTCTTGGCCGGCCTCTGTTGCTCCGCTCTCGCCCAATCATCGGATAACTGAAACCACACAAACCTCTTGAATTCCAACTCTAATCCGCCACCATCGGTCACTATGTGTGGCTCGACATGTGATGGCGTGCGTCCAGCAAATCCCTGCAGCTCGCCGACCCAAAACCCACCGCTGCCGCCACAATCTCCTAGCTGCACTATAGTCCAAGAAATTAGAATCTCGCACCATATGTAATCAAGAGCAGAGATACGGAAGAATTCAAATACTTGGGACTGACGAACGACGACAATCCTGATTCGAGACTTGGGCTTAGCGGCTTGCTTCGAAATGTCTATAAAAGAGCAACCTCTATAAATGTCTATAGAAGAGCAACCTCAGTATAAACGTCTATGAAAGAGTTCAAATACAGAAGTTCATATAATACTACGAAAGAGTTTCAATAGAGGTTCTGAACTTCAATGTCTTAAAATTATTACTTCTTGATACAGCTACCTGAAATTAACAATAAGCGGGTTACAATATGAAATTCCCAACAGAAAAGATTAAGTGGTCATGCACACACACAACTCACTTCAACAGTTTTCGACCAGCTAGTTAACATGTGAAGCTGGGCTGCCTGTTCTTCAAGATATTTATTATATCTCCAGGCCCATTTCAGCATATGATGGAACGATTCTTTTAGCTCTCCTTTCTCAGACTCGCTCAATTGTGTGCGCAGTTCTTGAGACATCTAAACATCAAGAGAAGCAACTTGAAGAACATAATAATCTCAAACCCAATATGAACAGGACTGAACAAGCAACCTAGATAAGCTTTTGATGGAACACATCAAGATCAATCATTCAATCACCTCTCTCCGAAAAATAATATACACTACCAAATTCAGATGTTGTAGAATTCCGTAGGATCTCTTCAATCTAAGAATCAAAAAACTGATGAGATACGAAAAAACAAAATAATAATTTCACGGGTTCAAATGCACACCTTCGATTCAACTCTCAGATTGGAAAGCAGCTGAGGGTATTTCATTGAAGTGTATGGACATCTGAACTGGACAACTTCAAGCAATTACAAAACCTACATGAAACAAATAGCAAATAAGATTTTCCAGCGGACAAATTGTCAAGACATCTTTCTCTCACTGTTAATGAATAAAAAGTTTAGCAAGTCTGGATACTTCTAAAGTTTTGTGGTGTCTTGAATGGTGAACCATTCAGGACTGCTCCATGTGCAGGTATGAGTTTTATTAAGTTCGGTGAAGCATTTGCGCTTCAAGCCACATCTGACTCCGTCATTCGCTGTTCAGTGGCTAGGCCATCAATAATCCCAAATCCACTGCCAAGTCTAAAAGGCAATGTGTCTGATGAATCCAACAACTGGCAGCGGCAAAAACCGTTGAGAAATTAAACAAGAGCGCCACCGACATAAAGATAAATATAAGAGGAAAAGGCATTTATCTCTACCCTTATCAGGCAGCTAATATTCACATGCAATTAAACAAGGCAATCCTAGGAACACTTAGGTTAGAAAAGCAAGTCAGGAGCACAATTAATTATCTCTACTCTCATATGTAAGCAATGATAGCAGGCAAAAACTATGCTCTTTGATTGCGAAGAAGAATGTTGCCCATCTGGAATCAATGAGTGATGCGCCATAGAGAGGGCACTTCTAGTTCTAGTGCTTCAGGGGTTGGGTTTTCAGCGTCAGCAGCACCATTAGGAAAATCACCTGCATCGGCCCCGGAGAAGAACCCACCGCGGCCGTGGCGCCCGGAGAACACCTTGCGGTTCTTGGCCACGACGTCGCACGCCGCCTCCGCCGGCATCCGGCGCGCGAACAACGCAGCCGCCAGGAACCATCCGGCGCCGGACCCTGCTTGAAGTAGTCCACTACGCGGGCCTCGGGGTTCCCGGACAGCTCCCGCAGTCAGCGCTCGAGCCTGACCAGCACGGCCGCGGCGAGCGTGCCCCGCAGAGCACGCCCCTGCCGGCTCCAGCGCCTGCGCGCCAAACAGGAAGTTGGACTCGTGGATGGAGAAGATCTGCTCAACGGCCCGACGCCGTGCTGCCCCGCAAGCCCCGGCAAGGCGGCTTTCATCCCCGCCGCATCGTGGTTGAACGCCCGGCTCAGCCCGCCCACACGTCGCGGCGGCTCACCCTTGGGCGCCCTGTCCATGCGTGCGCCGGCCTCGACGCCACCGGCAACGGCCCAACGCCGTGCTGACGCGCCCAAGCCCAGGCGAGGAAGCCTCCATCCCCTGCCGCATCGTGGTCGCGTCGTCGTAGCTGTCGCCACCACCACGGACGTCGTCGCACAGCCGCAGCCTCCGAGTTCACCAGCCGCCGGTGCCCCCGTCCTCCCTGCGACCGGCGCCGCGACCCTCTACCTCGCGGACAACGACGACAGCGCCACTATCGACCGTCTCGGGCCGCCCCTTGCCTCGCTCACGTGGGCCGCAGACAACCCCTGCCGCGACGCCTCGTTCTATTCCTGGGCTTGGACGGCGCGTACGCCCGGTGGTGGAGAACGGGAATGGATAAGCTGCCGGTGGAGGGTAGGGGGTTTAATGTAAAAATGAAACGTTTTCTAAACTTAAAATAGGACTGCGGGTTGATTTCATGTAAACTTATGAGCTTGTTTGCAAAACGGCCACGATGACGGACGACCAGAATCATTAGCTGCTTTATTATATTATATATATATATATATATATATATATATATATATATATATATATATAGGGAAAGAAAAAAGTAAAGATGTTATGATGTCGACGGCGTCTGAAACGGTTCAGGTCTTCTAGGAGCACGAAACATTGGTTGAATTTGGTGCATTTGTCCTACTTCTGAGTTATCCTTTTTGTCTTTGTAGGGATATTTTCGGCTAGTGTGTAAAGTTAGGGCATCTATACCATCCATCAAAACGGACATCCCAAACGTCTGTCTGCGGACAGCGTACGCCCCCCGCCTTAACATAAAATGTCCACTTCTATTTTTTATTCAAATAAAATATTAAAGATAAATACCATCCTTCGTCCATAATCATGTTATGCAAATATTTCAATACAACAATAATTCAAATATAAATATTACGGTACAAACATGAAGTTGCAATAAAATGGTTCAACTTTGAATTCTACTTATTTAGACATGTTTTTTAGTTCAACCCCCCGAGTCGCCAATAAATGCTCAACAAGATCATTCTCACGCTCCTCATGAGTTGCTCGATGGTGAATCTATTGATGCATTTGGATAAATTCCTCGAAGGTCACCTGATTCTGCTCTGGAAGTTTGATACCATTTGCTCAAATTGCAAACCGTGGTGAACTCCGTCACCCTCATCCCTACAATCATGTTGTGTATGATCACAAAAGCTGTCATTACCTCCTACGTCTCTGAATCCCATATTTTTGTTGGTCCTTAAACTACTGCAAAATGGGCTTGGAGCACTCCAAAATGCACTCTCGACATCCTTTCTAGCTCCTTGTCTTTGGTCAGAGTGAGATCTTTTCTTGCCCCTTGGCTCAGAGATGGTTTGACACTTCACCTATCACGAAAGTGTTACAACAGCCATGTACACTTGCAGGACATCACTCATGTCCTACAAGTGTTAGCATTGGGACTAGTGGAACACATTACATATGGACAGTAAGAAAGACCACTACACATGGACATTAAGCATAGTACACATAGTTCATGAAATTCAACACAACACCCTATGACTCATCTTCAAGATCAAAGCATACCATGGAGTTCAACACTACCACACCTACATATCGATCATACTTACAAACTAACATACTACACATGCTATGATTCACAAGCTAGTACCGCATCTACCATAATATCATTGAAACTGGCATGGAAAACAACATGAACATGATCAAAGCCTATCAGCAAAACCTACCACTAGCTTCCACAAAATCACATGCTCGACAGTCTACAATGCTACCACATGCTCACTATAACGAGTAGCGATGAGGGAGTGATCGAACTTACAATCATCAATGAAGCCGGGTGGAACCGCGGAGCAGGTCGGGGAAGAGGAGGAAGACAAATTGCCATCGTTGTCTACCGCTGGCTAGAGAAAACACACCGCTTATCTTCTCATCAATGAAGAATCTACACGGGACAGAGAGCTCAAAGGGGAGAAATGGTGGCGGAGGTTTCGACGCTGAGGTGAAGGTGGCTAAATAGGGCGAATGATTCGGCGGGAGGTGACCCAATTTCTCCCATCACTTTTTCAGGGACGTGCGCGAGCTTGCGCCATCTCCCTGGTCGCATGAGCTCGGCGCCGCGTTCACCTCCCCTACATGCTGGTAGCCTGGCTAAGGGGAAAGGACCAATTCGGCAGTTCCTAGCGGGCATTGTTGGGAGGTGCTTTGACATCATGCGGGCCAAGAATTCTATGTAGCGCAGGCTACCAAATGGGTTGAAATTGCAACACACGGGCCTGATTTGGTAATATGCAGAACACACACTTAATCGTTGCTTTAGGCACATGGTCGGCACCTCTGGTTGGTCGAACCCCATGATCCTTTTCGTATCCCACACCATGTGAAATTTGATCATCCATGTGCCTTTTTTAGGGGTTTAACCTAAAAAAAGGCACATGGATGATCTGATGAGGGGAACATAACACGAGGCTCCCTCGTCATCCAAGGCGACTTGAGCGGCAACTACCACCGTCACCACTAGGGACTCCCTCTCGGACGAGACTTGCCTGCTCCCCGTGTGTGCGCCCATCCATGCTCCCGCATACGTGGCTTGATTTGAGTGGAACAAAATAAGGCCCGGCCCCACCCCCTTAAAATCAGGGGTCGAGATGATTAGATTAGAAAGGAAAAAGGAAAAAAGACAGCCATAGGATGAAGTGGGAGCACAGATGGAAGCATGGAGAAGGAGCAGGAAAACCGGATCCCTCCCTCTCTGGCTCCCTACCTTCTCGTTGATTGTTGCCGGCCAGGGTGGTAGGGGCAAAGCTCCTCGCACTACACGGTGGCGGCTTCCTCCTTTTCTATCATTCCTTCGGCCATGGTTGTGGGTGCCTTGTCGGGTATGCTCCGCGCGTGACGACATCAGGGATGCCTGGTCTTAGCTGGCCGGTGGTCGATCTAGGCCCCGATGAGCGGGGAACATAGCCAATGGGGCGTTTTCCTCCTTACCTCTCCTTCCTTTGGCCATGGATGTGGGCGCCCTGTCAGGTACGCTCCGCGCGTGACGGCATCAGGGCTGCCTGGTCCTTGCTGGCTGGCAATCAATCTAGGCCCTGGGGCACGGGGAGCGCATCCAGCTAGGCTACTGCTTGAGCATCGATGGCCGCTGCCGTAGGCTGGTTTGTGCGTATGGTCTCGTCGGATCTCACCATCGGGACGACACTGACGGTAAACCTTGTACGCATGCACTGTGGCTTCATGGCGTTGTTTGGTTACGTCTCGAGGTACTCAACAAGCTCTTGGCCTTGGTGCTTGCCGGCTTGGATCAAGAGGCACAATGTCGATCTCGCGGTTGTGCGCTATTGATCTTGTTGTAGTTGCGCTCCACACGGGCGATGTTGATCTAACTTTCATGCTCTACCTCCGGTCATGTCATCCCCTGGGCAAATGGGCATGGGCAGGGCTCTCTCCGGCAAGGTAGTCGTCAGTGGTGTTCTCCGCCATCAATGTTGGTCCTTATGGTACACCATCCTGGTCTATGTGGCGGACTCGCGATGAACTACGATGGCCATGGCAAGGTCTTTGTGAGGGTTCCCCTCTCCAAACCTAGTGGTTGACTTCAGCGAAAGATGCAAACTATGGACATAAGGTTGTGCAGTAGCGGCGGTCCACAACACATGCAACTGGATCATGGAAAAGTGGTGGTAGTAACACGTACGTGACATCAGTCTCGAGTTCCGAGGTGAAAGCCTAGGTATGATCCCTATTGGTTATACTTGGCAATTTTATGTCGTTACCTTGTTGAAGACATTGCTCAGATACACTTAGATTAATTCTTTAGGGTGAAACCTAGGGTGAAAAATTATATTCTGACCTTGGATGGTTGGATCTGGCAACGATGTCGCTTGAGCGTCGATCCTTCTTGAAGGCGTTGTTGTTGAAGAACCTCATTGTTCGTGTGCTATCATGTGATGGTTGGTGCGAATATTATCATTGTTGTAGCTTGTCGATTGCGGATCTGGTCGCTTTGGGTTTTTCTTTTTTCTCGCCTACACATAGCTTTGATCTTCTATGACTTTGCTATTTGCCGTCTTGTTTTTGTGTGCGTGTGTTGGTGTTGGCTATGTTCATCCTAACAATGCAGAGACTGCGTGTGTGCTTCTTGTAATTTTTTTGAAATTCAAACATTCTTTATTGCATGGTAATCATAGTAACATCATTTACAAGGGAGCTAATAATCTCATTTGGTGGTTCTTCCATCCAACCAGAACACACTGAACTCCTATCTAAGCTAGCTATGTCATGGGCAACGCAATTTGCCTCTCTAGGAACATGATAAAAATAACATGCGGGAAATCACAAGCAATATGATAGCTATCATCAAAAATTGATGCTACAATTCAAAAGATCTTCCGCCATTCTTCATCGTCTCAATTACCCCGACATTGTCAGAATTCACCTCTAGAAGATTGCAACCAACAGTTGTTGCAAGGTTAAGCCCAAAGCACAGGGCCATTGCCTTAACCATGAGTGTATCTCCACACGATCAATCTTTTCGTTTCCTATAATAAACTTTACACTTAAATCTCTAATAACAGCTCCAAAAGAACCCTGTAGTAAGTCTGGTTCAAAATCTCCATCAACATTCAACTTAACGTAGTTTGCTCTCGGCTTAACCCAACCATGACGCCTGGTTTTTGCTTGTGGATAGTTGGCAATTCAATACTTTGCAACCGTTCCTCTAATTGCCATTGCTATAAACTTTGGTTCATGTGGTTTTTCCTTATGTACTAGCTTCCTACTTTCCCATCATAAATACCAGGAGCCAATAGCAATAGCTTTCGTCATACTTCCCAAGCCTAAGATTACATTCATCCGCTCTTTGCATTAGCAAGTATTCCAGCACAACTTCACCCGCAAGATCAGTTGTACATGCTCTGTCAATGACTTCATCCAATTGTAAGAGTCGCCATACTTCTTTTGCCTTTGCACAATCCAACAACAAATGTTAGCGCCTGTACCACAAGCTGGGCATTGGCCGCTGACTTTGATGTGCCTGTTCACCAGAATTACACGGCATGGTAACCAACCCAGTAAAGTACGCCATAGGAAAATTTTCACCTTAGCTGGACAGAGTAGGCTCCATATTTTCCTCCATATGGGCGAACTCTGTGAGGGTCCTGCAATAGTATCTCTAGTAATTTTATGTCCATATTGGCAATTCCATTCCGCATAATATGCCGACTTGACAGAGAATCTCCCGTTTTTGCATAAATACCATCCTACAAAATCTAACATATCAAATTGTGGGAGAGGTATAGCAAGAATCTGTGCAATATCGATGGGATAGAAAGTTTGAGCAACCAACTCCTCATCCCATCGACCCGTTGCAGGACCAATGAAATCACTAGCTTTCAAAAGCAGATGATCTTCCCGAGCTGTAACCACCTTCCTGGTCGGTTAATCGGGAATCCACTCATCATCCCACACATTGATCTGACTACCATCTCCAACTCTCTATATGCAACCTCTCTTGAGCATTTGCACCCCTGCTATAGTGCTTTGCCAGGTAAAGGAGGATCTCCTTTTCAAAGATGCATTCAACAAGTCACAATCTGGATAATACTTGGCTTTGAGAACACGAGCACATAGTGAATACGAGTTATCAATTAATCTGCATGCTTGTTTTGCAAGTAAAGTAAGGTTAAAAATAGTGAATATCTCGAAACCCCATCACACCTTCTTTCTCTGGTAGACACAACTTCCACCATGCAAGCCAGTGCATTCTCTTCTGATTGGCATCGTCACTTCACCAATAATGCGACATCGCCTTTGTAATTCTTTTACATATTTGTTTTTGTTGAAAATATGCCCTAGAGGCAATAATAAAATGGTTATTATCATATTTCCCATTCATGGTTAATGTTTATTATTCATGGTAGAATTGTATTGACCGGAAACTTAAATACATGTGTTAATACATAAACTACACCGTGTCCCTAGTAAGCCTCTTCCAGACTAGCTCGTTGATCAAAGATGGTTATGGTTTTCTAACCATGAACATGAGTTGTCATTTGATAACAGGATCACATCATTAGGAGAATGATGTGATGGACAGACCCAACCGTAAGCTTAGCATCAGATTGTTTAAGTTATTTGCTATAGCTTTCCTCATGTCAAGTATCTGTTCCTTCGACCATGAGATCATGCCACTCCCAGATACCGGAGGAATGCCTTGTATGCTATCAAACGTCACTTCGTAACTGGGTGATCATGAAGGTGCTCTACAGGTATCACTGAAGGTGTATGTTGGGTTGCATGGATCAAGACTGGGATTTGTCGCTCCATGTGACGGAGAGATATCTCTGGGCCCTCTCGGTAATACAACATCATAAGAAGCTTCATGTGACAAATGAGTTTAATCACAAGATCTTGTATTACAGAACGAGTAAAGAGATTTTTCAGCAACGAGATTGAACTAGGTATGGAGATACCGACGATCGAATCTTGGGCAAGTAACATATCATCGGACAAAGGGAATTGCATATGGGATTGAATGAATCCTTGACATCATGGTTCAGCCAATAAAGATCTTCATTGAATATGTAGGAACCAATATGTGCAGCCGGGTTCCGCTATTGGTTATAGGCCAGAGAGGAGTCTCAGTCATATCCGCATGTTCCGAACCCGTAGGGTCGCACGCTTAATGTTCGGTAGCACTAGGGTAGTATTGAGATATTAATAGTGGAAAATTTGAAGGTTGTTTGTAGTCCCAAATGGGACCCGGGACGTTGCGAGGAGATCCGGAGGTAAAGATTCATATATGAAAGGTTGTTGTCGGGGTTCCGGGAAAAAATCCGTTTTTTGTATTGTATCGGGAAGCCACTAAAAGGTTCCAAAGGGTTCCGGAGGGGTCCACCACGTCGCATACAGTAGCACAGGCTGTAGGGGGGACACCCTGGCCTTAATGGGCCAGGGGCACCAACCCCTACAAGGCCTTGCGCATGGGGAAGGGGATACCCTAAGGGGGAGGGCCTCCACTTGGCTTGAAGGGCACTCCTCCCCCCTTGGTCGCCGCCCCCTGCCTTGGGAGGGGGGTTAGGTCTGTCACGCCCCTCCCTCACCCCTATATATAGTGGGGAGGCGCAGGGGGCTATTGGGGAACGTAGTAATTCAAAAAAAATCCTACATCATGCAAGATCTATCTAGGAGATGCATAGCAACGAGACGGGAGAGTGTGCCCACGAACCCTCATAGACCGAAAGCGGAAGCGTTCAGTAACGCGATTGATGTAGTCGAACGTCTTCAGGATCCAACCGATCCAAGTACCGAATCTACGGCACCTCCGTGTTCAGCACATGTTCATCACGATGACGTCCCTCGTGCTCTTGATCCAGTTGAGGATGAGGGAGAGTTCCATCAGCATGACGGCATGGCGACGGTGATGATGAAATTACCGGCGCAGGGCTTCACCTAAACACTACAACGATATGACCAAGGTATTAAACTGTGGAGGGGGGCACCGCACACGGCTAAGAGATTTTCTATTGTGCTTTCGGGTGCCCCCTGCCCCCGTATATAAAGGAGGGAGGGAGGAGGCGGCCTGCCTAGATGGGCGCACCAAAAAGGGGGGAGTCCTACTAGGACTCCCAATCCTAGTAGGAGTCCCCCTTCCTTTTCGGAGTAGGAGAAGGGGGAAGGGAAAGAGAGAGGGAGAAGGAAAGGGGGGAGCCCCCCTCCCCTAGTCCAATTCGGTTTGGCAAGGGGGGGGGGGGCACCACCTTGTGGCCACCGGCCTCCTCTTCCCACTAAGGCCCATGAAGGGCCAATACTCTCCCGGGGGATTCCGGTAACCTCCTGGTACTCGAGAAAAATACCCGAATCACTCCGAAACCATTCCGGTGTCCGAATATAACCTTCCAATATATCAATCTCTATGTATCGACCGAGACTCCTCGTCATGTTCGTGATCTCATTCGGGACTCCGAACAGACTTCGGTCATCAAATCACATAACTCATAATACAAATCGTCATCGAACGTTAAGCGTGAGGACCCTACGGGTTTGAGAACTATGTAGACATGATCGAGACACATCTTCGATCAATAACCAATAGCGGAAACTGGATGCTCATATTGGCTCCTACATATTCTACGAAGATCTTTATCGGTCAAACCGCACAATAACATATGTTGTTCCCTTTGTCATCGGTATGGTACTTGTCCGAGATTCGATCGTTGATATCATCATACCTAGTTCAATCTCGTTACCGGCAAGTCTCTTTACTCGTTCCGTAATGCTCCATCCTGTAACTAACTCATTAGTCACATTGCTTGCAAGGCTTATAGTGATGAGCATTACCGAGAGGGTCCAGAGATACCTCTCCGAAACACGGAGTGACAAATCCTAATATTGATCTATGCCAACCCAACAAACACCTTTGGACACACCTGTAGAGCATCTTTATAATCACCCAGTTACGTTGTGATGTTTGATAGCACACAAGGTGTTCCTCCAATATTCGGGAGTTACATAATCTCATAGTCTGAGGAACATGTATAAGTCATGAAGAAAGTAGTAGCAATGAAACTGTAATGCTCATAATGGTAAGCTAACAGATGGGTCTTGTCCATCACATCATTCTCCTAATGATGTGATCCCGTTCATCAAATTACAACACATGTCTATGGTTAGGAAACACAACCATCTTTTATTAACGAGCTAGTCAAGTAGAGGCATACTAGGGACACTATGTATTGTCTATGTATTCACACATGTACTAAGTTTCTGGTTAATACAATTCTAGCATGAACAATAAACATTTATCATGATATAAGGAAATATAAATAACAACTTTATTATTGCCTCTAGGGCATATTTCCTTCAGTCCCCCACTTGCACTAGAGTCAATAATCTAGATTACAAAGTAATGATTCTAACACCCATGGAGTCTTGGTGCCGATCATGTTTTGCTCGTGGAAGAGGCTTAGTGAACGGGTGTGCAACATTCAGATCCGTATGTATCTTTCAAATCTCTATGTCTCCCTCCGTGACTTGATGCTAGATGAAATTGAAGTGTCTCTTGATGTGTTTGGTTCTCTTGTGAAATCTGGATTCCTTTGCCAAGGTAATTGCTCAAGTATTGTCACAAAAGATTTTCATTGGACCTGATGCACTAGGTATTACACCTAGATCGGATATGAACTCCTTCATCCAGACTCCTTCATTTGCTGCTTTCGAAGCAGCTATGTACTCCGCTTCACACGTAGATCCCGCCACGACGCTCTGCTTGGAACTGCACCAACTGACAGCTCCACCGTTTAATATAAATACATATCCAGATTGCGACTTAGAGTCATCCGGATCAGTGTCAAAGCTTACATCGACGTAACCATTTATGACAAGCTCTTTGTCACCTCCATAAATGAGAAACATATCCTTAGTCCTTTTCATGTATTTCAGGATGTTCTTGACCGCTGTCCAGTGCTCCACTCCTAGATTGCTTTGGTACCTCCCGACTATACTTATAGCAAGGCACACATCAGGTCCGGTACACAACATTGCATACATGATAGAACCTATGGCTGAGGCATAGGGAATGACTTTCATTTTCTCTCTATCTTCTGCATTGGTCGGGCGTTGAGTCTGACTCAACTTCACACCCTGTAACACAGGCAAGAACCCTTTCTTTGACCGATCCATTTTGAACTTCTTAAAAACTTTATCAAGGTATGTGCTTTGTGAAAGTCCAATTAAGCGTCTTGATCTATATCTATAGATCTCGATGCCCAATATGTAAGCAGCTTCACCGAGATCTTTCATTGGAAAATTCTTATTCAAGTATCCTTTTATGCTATCCAGAAATTTTGTATTATTTCCAATCAACAATATGTCATCCACATATAATATTAGAAATGCTACAGAGCTCCCACTCACTTTCTTGTAAATACATGCTGTTGGAGAACGTAGTAATTTCAAAAAAATTCTACGCACACACATGATCATGGTGATGCATAGCAACGAGAGGGGAGAGTGTGTCCACGTACCCTCGTAGACCGAAAGCGGAAGCGTTAGCACAACACGGTTGATATAGTCGTACGTCTTAACGATCTGACCGATCAAGTACTGAACGCACGACACCTCCGAGTTCAGCACACGTTCAACTCGATGACGTCCCTCGAACTCCGATCCAGCCGAGCTTTGAGGGAGAGTTCCGTCAGCACGACGGCGTGGTAATGATGATGATGTTCTACCGACGCAGGGCTTCGCCTAAGCACCGCTATGATATTATCGAGGTGGATTATGGTGGAGGGGGGGCACTGCACACGGCTAAGAGATCCAAAGGATCAATTGTTGTGTCTCCAAGGGGTGCCCCTCTCCCCGTATATAAAGGAGTGGAGGAGGGGGAGGGCTGGCCCTCTCTATGGCGCGCCCTAGGGGAGTCCTACTCCCACCGGAAGTAGGATTCCCCTTTTCCTAGTAGAACTAGGAGCCCTTCCAAGTAGTAGGAGTAGGAGAGAAGGAAAGGAAAAAGAGAACAGAAGGAAGGAGGGGGTGCCGCCCCTCCCCCTAGTCCAATTCGGACTAGGCCTTGGGGGGCGCGCAGCCTCCCCTCTCTCTTTCCCCTAAAGCCCAATAAGGCCCATCTACTCCCTGGCGAATTCCCATAACTCTCCGGTACTCCGAAAAATACCCGAATCACTCGGAACCTTTACGATGTCCGAATATAGTCGTCCAATACATCGATCTTTACGTCTCGACCATTTTGAGACTCCTCGTCATGGCCCCGATCTCATCTGGGACTCCAAACTACCTTCAGTACATCAAAACACATAAACTCATAATACCGATCAACACCGAACTTTAAGCGTGCGGACCCTACGGGTTCAAGAACTATGTAGACATGACCGAGACACATCTCCGGTCAATAACCAATAGCGGAACCTGGATGCTCATATTGGCTCCCACATATTCTATGAAGATCTTTATCGGTCAAACTGCATAACAACATACGTTTGTTCCCTTTGTCATCGGTATGTTACTTGCCCGAGATTCGATCATCGGTATCTCAATACCTAGTTCAATCTCGTTACCGGCAAGTCTCTTTACTCGTTCGGTAATGCATCATCCTGTAACTAACTCATTAGTCACATTGCTTGCAAGGCTTATAGTGATGTGCATTACCGTGAGGGCCCAGAGATACCTCTCCGACAATCGGAGTGACAAATCCTAATCTCAAAATATGCCAACCCAACAAGTACCTTCGGAGACACCTGTAGAGCACCTTTATAATCACACAGTTACATTGTGGCGTTTGGTAGAACACAAAGTGTTCCTCCAGTAAACGGGAGTTGCATAATCTCATAGTCATAGGAACATGTATAAGTCATGAAGAAAGCAATAGCAACATACTAAACGATCAAGTGCTAAGCTAATGGAATGGGTCAAGTCAATCACATCATTCTCCTCATGATGTGATCCCGTTAATCAAATGACAACTCATGTCTATGGCTAGGAAACTCAACCATCTTTGATTAACGAGCTAGTCAGTAGAGGCATACTGTGACACTATGTTTGTCTATATATTCACACATGTATTATGTTTCCGGTTAATACAATTCTAGCATGAATAATAAACATTTATCATGAAATAAGGAAATAAATAATAACTTTATTATTGCCTCTAGGGCATATTTCCTTCACATGCTTCTCCAAAAGTCTGTATAAAACCATATGCTTTGATCACACTATCAAAGCGTATATTCAACTCCGACAGGCTTGCACCAGTCCATAAATGGATCGCTGGAGCTTGCACATTTTGTTAGCACCCTTTGGATCGACAAAACCTTCTGGTTGCATCATATACAACACTTCTTTAAGAAATCCATTAAGAAATGCAGTTTTGACATCCATTTGCCAAATTTCATAATCGTAAAATGCAGCAATTGCTAACATGATTCGGATAGACTTAAGCATCGCTATGGGTGAGAAGGTCTCATCGTAGTCAACTCTTTGAACTTGTCGAAAACCTTTCGCAAAAAGTTGAGCTTTGTAGACAGTAACATTACCGTCAGCGCCAGTCTTCTTCTTGAAGATCCATTTATTTTCTATGGCTTGCCGATCATCGGGCAAGTCCACCAAAGTCCACACTTTGTTCTCATACATGGATCCCATCTCAGATTTCATGGCCTCAAGCCATTTCGCGGAATCTGGGCTCATCATCGGTTCCTCATAGTTCGTAGGTTCATCATGGTCTAGTAACATGACTTCCAAAATAGTATTTGTCGTGGAAATATCACGTCAGATGTCCTCATAGAAGGACTTAGCCGTGGAGCCATCGCAACGGGTTAGCTTAAAGGGGTTAAACCGGACAAAGGACACGAGGGTTTTTATACTAGTTTGGCCCCTTCAATGAAGGTAAAGGCCTACGTCTAGTTGTGATGGGATTATTGCAGTCTCGCTAACCAGGGAGCTAAACAAGCTATGCTTGGCTATCGAGTTGTTGTTTCTTGTTCCTGAACCGCCGCCGGGTCGTCCCCTTATATACACGGGTTGACACCCGACCGGTTTATAGAGTCCCGAGGCTGACTCATACAAGTGTTCGGCTCGGTCTCTCCTTTCCTTATCTCACAACACAAGTTACATGACTATGGCGGTTTACCACTATGGGCCCTAATCCGCCTTTGGGCTTCGGGCCTCTAAGCTTCATAGTAAAGCGCCATCTTCTGAGTCTTCGTGGGCTTCAATATAGTTGAGGGTGAACCGGCCCCTCCTGGGCGGTTTACACTCAGTAGTTATATCCCCAACATTAGGCCCCAGATTGATTTGAACCTGTTCATGTCAATCTTTGATACTTAGAAAAATCCTACAACATCATGGGCTTCATTTCTTGTAAGCCGCCATGATGTCTTGTTTTATAGACTTTGTTAAATCACCGTGACGTCATCCTCTGGATACAGCAACGGATCATCATGATGTCATCTCTGTAAAAAAACGAATAAAAAGATTCCCTTCATTTAATGTCATCCCGGAAATCGAGGCGACAACTGCGCCACTTGCCGCTTTGGACTCCTCGATTCTCGCGCCTGTCACTTATCCCCTGCCTTGTTATAAATAAGCCCGACGGGCCCTTTCATTTTATCCCCTCTCTTCTCATCTTCTTCGTCGCGACCCGAAGGACCCCAGCGCCGTCGCCGCCGTCGATCTTCGAATCTGCACCGACCAAGGCCGCTGCATCACCCTGTTTGTACCAGAGACCCTGCCACGCTCCTCCGCCGCTGAGTGGCCCTGGTAAGTTCGCTTCCCTGTAACCCTAGATCTCCATTAGGGTTTCGAGTTCATCCATGTTCATCGCCGTTCATCAGTTCTTCTGTGCCCTTCTTCTAATCTTTTTACTGAGTGTACATATGTGCGCCTGATAGTTTTGAACTGCGGCTAGATCCATGTTATTAATTCACCATACCTAGCATCTTACTGCCTCTGAATAGACTCCATCTGAATCTTGTCTGTTCCTGTTAGCGCCATTGTAGGGCTCAGAAAAACTTTCTTTATTTATCCACGGTAGATCCAAAATTATACTACCATGTTGTGAAACCTGTTTCTGTAAACACTTAGTAAATTCCTGGTTCTTCTGCGTAAGGGCGGTTTAACCTTTGATAGTCAATCCGCCATACACCATTAGTCCTCATTTAAACCGCCAACTTGACTTGAATAACAATTGTCTGGTTTAACACTGAGTAGTATACTTAAACCGTCGATCGTGAATCGGCTTTCATTTTTCTTTCATAGTTTGCCTTTCCAAGATGACCAAACAATTCTCTGCTTGCAATTGGGTTCCGTCCAAGATCACCGAGACACAAATCGACGGATATGTCACCACTGGCGCTTTAGCCTAAAAAGGATCCTTCATTGGCGAGTTCCAGACTTTGAGTGCCCTCCTGAACCTCAAGATGGAGAGGTTATTGTATTTATGCAACACTTAGACCGGGGATTCAGTCCGCCCGGATCAAAATTCTTCCGGGATGTCCTTGCGAGCTTTCAACTCCATCCACAAGATATTGGACCGAATTCCGTGTCCAATATATGCAACTTTCAAGTATTTTGTGAAGTTTACCTTCAAGAAGAACCATCTGTGGAGCTATTCCGGGATTTTTTTCCATTTAAACCGCCACACGGAGTTCTCTGATGGTCCCAACACGGAACTTGGTGGGGTATCAATTCAGAAGAGAAAAGAAGCTGATTTCCCTCATGCAAAACACCACAGCCATCCTAAAGTTTGGAACCAAACTTGGTTTTATTGCCGGAATACTGCCCCTGATGGAGAAAATCCCTTGCGGGGTTACCGCCCTCACCGGCTTAGCAAGCCCCACCCGTTACCTTCACGCTTAACTGCCCAAGAACAGAAAGTTTATGCACCTCAACTCGTCAAGCTCTGGGCTCTCATGGCCAACGGTTTGACTGGAATTGATCTCGTCCGCTGCTGGGTTTCTTGGGGCATTCTGCCTTTAAGCCGTCGCTCCAGTTTGATGCATGAATACACCGGAGACGTTAAAGATCCTCAACGATATCACGAAATAGTAATGATAGACCTTGAAGTTACTGAATCCGTGAAGAAGATGCTTGACGAACCGATCGCTGCCTGCAGCCAAACCGGGTTGCCACCTTTTTGTGCCACCAACAAACCGCCAGCGATAAAGTTTAACTTAATGTTCACTGATTCGCCTGTGCTTTTAACAATGTGCTAATGCTCCTTTTTTTTAATTTGCATGCCAACAACTCCTTCTGGAAACGGACTAAACCGGCTAGGGCTCCTCGTGCAAATAGCAAGGTCACCAAGAAAGCGGGCAAGAGGAAAACCACTGAATCTTCTGATTCGCTAGAAGATGTTGACGAATCAGACCCAGAGGTAGAACTTGATTCACTTGGTTCCTTTTTCATACACCTTATTGACAATAACTATTCCCAGGATGACGCGGCAGCTAGTCGTGCAGACCATGTTGAGGTAATCTCCCTTTCCTCCGATTCAGATCTTGTGCCGGTTCAAAGATTTCGCCGTGCAGTTCGGAAAGTAAAATACTCTTACCCTCTTGCTTATCTGGACCCAAAATTTTCTTTGAAGACACAGCAAGCTGAAGAACATCGCACAACCCGGCACAGTGGCCAGCAAATCACCTCTTCCGGTTTACTGGATACGCCAAACCGGAAACATCGTCCAGAGGTTACTTGTTCTCCCGAAAAACTTTATCCTTTGAAGGGTTTCTTCAGAGACCCACTTAATCCGTCTGATCCGAATTACCAGGAGTCTTGCAATTCGTCTGGCGGTTCATCAACCACTCAGCTGCCTCCTCTTAAGACCGTCCCTGGGTAAGTATATTGCTCTTCATGTTTCTCCTTCATAGTTCGGTTTACCGTGCTAATGTTTGTTGTGATGTCATAGTGCCAAAGCCCGCCTGAGCAAGAAAGCTAAAACCAGTGCCCCTATTGGTGAAGTTGAACCTGCGAGGACTGCCGAGGAGACCGGTAGAAATACCGATGCTATGGATGATTCCTCCCCACAAGCTGATAATACTGAAGCTAATCCGCCGGAAGCCGACCCGGCCATTCATATTGACCCGTTGAGCCCTCATGTTACTCCTCCAAACCCAACTGCTGATCCGCCGAGCCCAGCTGCTGATCCGCCGAGCCCAACCAGAAGCACCATCAATCCGCCAAGTCCACCGAAAGGTGATGATGAGGATGTTGTTATTACTGGCACTGCTCACACCAGTCCTGGTAATCCGGTTATCTTGGCTAAACATACCGCCAAGGAGGAATTCGCTGCTATGGGCAAGGGGAAGGGGAAGACGGATTTATCCAATTTTGTCAACCTTAGCGCTGAAGAACTTCATTCCGGTTATTTAAACCGCCTGTACACCAGCCGTGACCTTGAAGCCGGTTTGGTGAACCTAATGAAGGAGCGTTATGAGGTATGAACACTTTGAAACTTTATTCTGTATATCTTCTCCATTGTAGCCCCCAAGGGCCGGTTTCTCTTCTTGAAGACAAACCGGGACTTTCTGTCCTTGTTTAATTGCCTTTCCTTATGACTGATCAAATGTGCATTAGCCCCCAAGTGCCAAGCTGAATACCTGGATTGAGCCTTGGGACTTGAAAAAATTTCCACTTTTAAAAAGCAATCCACATTAGCCCCCAAGTGCCAAGTGTATAACTTGTTATGTGCTTGGGACTTTAAGAGATATATAACTGTTGTATCATCTGACTTTGCAGGCTGACATGAAGATGAAAGAGTCCCAAACCGCCGATCTTCAAGAAATCCTTAAGTTACGGCAAGAAGAAACCTCTAAAGCCAAAGAAGAGCTCAAGGGTGCCTTGTCAGCCATGGAACAACTTAAAGAGGGCTTCAAAACTGAACGCACCAACTGGGAGACTGAAAGGGCTGCGTTATTGAAACGGGCAAAAGATGCTGAAGCAGCCCTTAAACCGGTGGAAGAAGAACTGACGGGTCTGAAGCATCAAGTGGATTCCATGACGGCTGTCGTGTTTGGTAAGTACCTTTGAACACTTGCTCTGTAGTACTATCAACTCCGCCGGTTTAACTTGAATTTCTTAAACTGCCACAGGCAATCGCATTACTCATCTTGGGACAAACATGCGGATGAAGCTAAAAGCGGCCTATACGTTGATTGAACAACTGTATACCGGTGCTCAGCGGGTCATCTCTGTAGCTTCATACAACAGACCGGCACCAACATATCAAGGATACATTAACTAGATTATCCATGACACCGGCTCAGATAGAAGAGGTGAAGCGATCTGCTGCTAGGGATGGCGCTTTACTGGCACTGACTCGGGCCAAAGCATGGATATCTGACTTGGATCCGGTTGACATCGCCAAGGGATTTCCAGATGAACAGGCAGACGGATCAACATTTGACAATGACACACTCAAAGCTCTGACAAAGGAGATGCGTCTGCTGTCAAGTCAACTTGCTGCAGAGGCTAACCTGATAGTTCATCGGTCTTTTTATGATGAGAGGAATCAGCGGGTTGATACAACTGTGATAGAAGTGCAAAACCTTATCCCACCAATTCGTAAGCACACTTACGCCCCTGATGTTGACCCGTCTGATCTGATAAGTGAAGAAGCTGTCTTTCAGGCTCTAACCTGGATTGATTGGACGACTGTTGACTTCCAGCCTCTGGGTGGAGAGGAGGAGGTTGAACCGGTGCCTGAAGATCCTTCCACTTCATGTCGTCCTGGCAATGATTCTTAATCAGGCATTTGTGTTTCTTTGACAGACTTTGTTGTGCAAGAACAATCAGCATTTTGGGCCAAACTCTTTGATTTGTTGTGCTGATGCATAACTTTATTGAACCGCCATGATACATGCAACGTTTTGATTATGCTTTGATAATGCAATTCTGAAGCCTGCATATAGAAAGTTTGTCCTGGTGGTTTACCGCTGGACGGGTCATAATGCCCAAGATAAAGCCTGATTGATAATCAAACCTTAAGAAATATGAAATAACTCATACATGTGATGTGATATCACTTTAATTGGTTTACCAACTTTGATTGTAATAAGGGTGAAGACCCAAATCTTGAATTTGTATAACTCCACCATGTACTGATGGCATATAATAAGCCATGTCGGGTTATGATGAACACCAGATGATCAAAACTGGCGACAAGTAGTCAAAGCCAGGCCGGGTTAACAAACTCCGGTTTGATAATTAGGTCTATCAACTTGTATTTGAAAACCAAGCCGGGTTAACAAACACCGGGTTAATATGATGACTGAAAAGCCATACCGGATCAAAGATACCAGTTCAACATAGAATTCGTCAAAAGAAAATAGTGACAAACGCAAATAAAACCGTGTAGTCGAGGCTTTTCGAGGGCTGCCAGGCCCAAATTCGAGGCTTTTCATGGGCTGCCAGGCCGCTGAGTTAAACCATTTGACAAAGCCTTTTAAGATGGGCCTCCACCTAACCAATCATTGTTTTAACTTTGGCAAGTTCAGGGTCTCAATGAGAGTAACTGTCAAACGTTCGGCGGGTCATGCCAGGATTACTTGGATAGGAGTGGCTTACTTGATGAAGGCAGGTTAACCTGGGGTTTTAGGTAAATATACCAGGCTTCCAAGCCATGGGTCGATACCCAGCTACAAGGGTCCTTTCAAACTCTTTATTACTTTACACAAAGAGCCCCCAAGTAACTTGATGAGCTGTGCTCATTGGGTGCCTATGTTTGAGCTGTGCATAGCATCCAGACTCTCTTTGGCCCCTTGGGTGTGAAGCTCCCAAGCTGTATTGTGGCATGATAGCCGGTTTAACAGGTAGTACTCCGCTTTGTCAGCTGAAGCCCCCATGTAACTCAAAGGATATTTGAGAAAAAACAGCAGAGGCCCTGCTTATAGCAAGGATGCTGGTTTATTTTATTGATCATAATATATACATTGTCGAAATATGTACATAAGAGAAGCCTATGGCTCAAGTAGTAAGGCCGTAGGAGAGCTATGTTCCATGGCCGCCGGGTCTCCTCCTTAGAGTTGCGTGAGTTGTCTCGAACGTCAATGAGGTAGTATGATCCATTGTGCAGATTTTTGCTGACCACAAAGGGTCCTTCCCAAGGTGGGGATAACTTGTGCATGTCGGTCTGATCCTGGATGAGCCGGAGCACCAAGTCGCCTTCTTGAAAGGTTCTCGTCTTAACCCGACAGCTGTGATAGCGCTGCAGGTCTTGCCGATAAACCGCTGAACGAGCCAAAGCCATATCCCGTTTTTCATCTAACAGGTCCAACGCCTCTTGGCGTGCTTGCTCGTTGTCTGCTTCAACATAATTGACAACCCGGGGCGAATCATGACGAATATCACTTGGGAGGACCGCCTCTACCCCGTACACCATGAAGAAAGGTGTGTAGCCCGTCGATCTGTTGGGGGTGGTGTTGATGCTCCATAACACAGACGGCAATTCTTCCACCCAACAACCCGGTGTCCGCTTTAAAGGAACCATAAGCCGGGGTTTGATACCCTTCAAGATTTCTTGATTAGCTCTCTCCGCTTAACCATTGGTCTGGGGGTGCGCCACGGATGCTAAGTCGAGCTGGATGTGCTCTCTCTGACAGAAATCTTCCATCTCACCTTTAGAAAGGTTTGTGCCATTATCCGTGATGATGCTATGTGGAAAGCTAAAGCGGAAGATAATCTTTTTGAGAAATTGAACCGTCGTAGCCGCATCACACTTGCTGACAGGCTCCACTTCAACCCACTTGGTGAACTTGTCAACCGCCACCAGCAGGTGAGTCTTCTTATCCTTGGAGCGCTTAAAGGGTCCCACCATATCAAAGCCCCCAAGTGGCAAACGGCCAAGTGATGGGAATCATCCTTAATTCTTGAGCCAGAACATGAGCTTTGCGTGAAAACTTTTGACAAGCGTCACACCGCTTTACCAGATCCTCCGCATCAGCATGAGCTGTCAACCAGTAGAACCCATGACGAAAAGCTTTAGCAACCAGGGACTTTGAACCGGCGTGATGACCACAATCCCCTTCATGAATTTCCCGTAGGATCTCTTGGCCTTCTTCCAGAGAAACACAACGCTGAAATACGCCTGAAACGCTACAGCGGTGTAATTCGCCATTGTGAATAACCATCGACTTGGAGCGCTGGACTATCTCCCGGGCCAGAACTTCATCGTATGGTAACTCGCCCCGGTTCATATACGCCAGATATGGAACCGTCCAATCCGGCACAACATGTAAAGCGGCCACCAATTGAGCCTCCGGATCAGGAACAGCTAAATCCTCCTCTGTAGGCAACTTAACAGACGGGTTATGCAAGATATCTAAAAAGGTGTTGGGAGGTACCGGTTTACGCTGAGATCCAAGCCGGCTTAAAGCGTCTGCTGCTTCATTTTTGCACCGATCGATATGCTCAACCTGATACCCTTTAAAGTGACCCGCCACAATATCCACCTCGCGCCTGTAAGCCGCCATGAGTGGATCCTTAGAATCCCAAGTGCCAGAAACTTGCTGAGCCACCAGATCAGAGTCTCCAAAGCATCGTACCCGGCTTAAATTCATCTCCTTAGCCACATGAAGCCCGTGGAGTAGAGCCTCGTACTCAGCTGCGTTGTTAGTACAGGGGAACATTAAACGGGGGACATAACGAATTTTATCACCTCGAGGGGATGTAAGGACAACTCCAGCCCCCGAGCCCTCCAATTGCCTGGATCCATCAAAGTGAATAGTCCAGTATGTATTATCCGGTTTGTCCTCTGGTGCTTGTAACTCGGTCCAGTCATTGATAAAGTCAACAAGTGCTTGAGACTTGATGGCTGTTTGAGGCACATACTTCAAACCGTGTGGACCGAGCTCAATCGCCCACTTTGCAACCCGGCTAGTTGCCTCCCTGTTCTGAATTATATCACCCAAAGGAGCTGAACTGACAAATGTAATGGGATGGCCTTGAAAGTATTGTTTGAGCTTCCGACTTGCCATAAAAACCCCATATACCAGCTTCTGCCAATGCGGATATTGCTGCTTTGACTCGATAAGCACCTCACTGATATAATAAACCGGCCGTTGAACCGGATACTCCTTACCAACCTCCTTGCATTCCACCACAATTGCCACACTGACAGCACGGGCATTAGCAACCACGTACAACAACAAGGGCTCCTTGTCAACCGGAGCAGCAAGGACCGGCGATTCAGCCAACTGCCACTTCAAGTCTTCAAACGCCGCATTAGCCGCATCACTCTAGATAAAGGTGTCTGTTTTCTTCAACATCTGATATAGAGGGATCGCCTTCTCTCCCAAACGGCTGATAAACTGGCTTAGAGCTACAATTCGACCTGCTAGACGCTGAACATCATTGATGCACGCTGGTTTAGCCAAGGATGTAATCGCTTTGATCTTATCCGGATTAGCCTCAATGCCTCTATTGGATACTAGAAAGCCCAGAAGCTTGCCTGCCGGAACACCAAAAACACACTTGTCTGGATTGAGCATCATCTTGTAAACACGCAGATTGTCAAAGGTCTCCTTGAGATCATTTATCAATGTCTCCTTCTTCCTGTACTTTACCACAATGTCATCAACATAGGCATGAACATTGTGCCCAATCTGAGTGTGAAGACAATTCTGCACACAGCGCTGATAAGTTGCCTGGGCACTCTTGAGCCCAAAGGGCATAGAAACATAGCAGAAGGCTCCAAAGGGAGTGATGAAGGCGGTCTTCTCCTGGTCCTTAACTGCCATTTTGATCGGATGATAGCCTGAATAAGCATCCAAGAAACTCAAACGCTCACAACCCACCGTCGCATCAATGATCTGATCAACACACGGGAGAGCAAAAGGATCAGCCGGACAAGCTTTGTTCAAATCTGTGTAATCCACACACATGCGCCAAGTGCCGTTTTTCTTGAGAATAAACACCGGATTAGCTAACCACTCAGGGTGAAACACTTCAACGATAAACCCAGCAGCCAACAGCCGGGCTACCTCTTCACCAATTGCCTTGCGTCTTTCCTCGTTAAAGCGACAAAGAAATTGCTTGACCGGTTTAAACTTGGGATCAATATTGAGAGTGTGCTCAGCGAGTTCCCACGATACACCTGTAATGTCAGAAGGCTTCCATGCAAAAATGTCCCGGTTCTCACGGATGAACTCGATGAGCGCGCTTTCCTATTTCGGATCTGGATTTGTGCTGATGCTAAACTGTTTGGATGAATCGCCAGGAACGAAGTCAACAAGTTTAGTCTCATCAGCCGGTTTGAATGTCATGTTCGGGTCATGCTCAGTTGTAGGCTTCTTCAGAGGGGTCATATCTGTCGGATCAACATTATCTTTATAGAACTTCAACTCCTCTGTAGCACAAACCGACTCAGCATATGCCGCATCACCTTCCTCGCAATCCAAGGCTATTTTACGACTTCCGTGAACCATAATGGTCCCCTTGTGACCCGGCATCTTGAGCTGCAAGTAAATATAACAAGGCCTTGCCATGAACTTTGCATAAGCCGGTCGCCCAAACAGTGCACGGTACGGGCTCTAGATCCTCACCACTTCAAAGGTCAATGTCTCAGACCGGGAGTCATGTTCATCACCAAACACAACCTCCAAAGCAATCTTACCAACAGGATATGCCGATTTACCTAGTACCACACCATTGAAAACAGTGTTGGACGGTTTAAGACTCTTGTCTGTCAACCCCATGCGACGGAAGGTCTCATAATACAGAATGTTGATACTGCTCCCTCCATCCATGAGTACCTTAGTGAATTTATAACCTCCCACCTGAGGTGCCACCACCAAAGCTAGGTGACCCGGATTGTCAACCCGAGGCGGATGATCCTCTCTGCTCCACACAATAGGTTGCTCGGACCACCGCAGGTAACGTGGCACTGCCGGTTCAACAACATTAACAGCCCTCTTGTGAAGCTTCTGATCCCGCTTGCACAAACTAGTGGTGAATACATGGTACTGCCCACCATTCAACTGCTTCGGGTGACTCTGATAACCTGACTGCTGTTGATTCCCTTGATTATTCTGCTGGTTGTTACCACCCTGGTTATTCTGGTTGCCCTGATTATTTTGAAATCCAGAGTTTGAACCACCGCCACCATGAAAACCTGGACCTGAACCGCCTGATGGACCCTGATCATCCCGGAAAAGATCAGAGTTTTTGAACTCCTTCATAACGTGACAATCTTTCCAGAGATGTGTTGCAGGAACCTCCTTGGTCCCACGCTTTGGGCAGGGCTGATTTAACAAGCGCTCCAGATTCATTCCGCCGCCACACTGGGGCGGTTTACCTTTATGATGCTGCACATTAGCATTAGCCACAAAATCTGAGTCCGCTTTACGCTTACCATTATTCCCATGGCCTCCTTGGTTGTGCTGCTGTCCCTTTGCACCGCCGTTCTTCTTTCCCTTCTCCGGTTTCTCCTCATCAGAATCGGGATCCTTGGTATTATCAGAATCGACATATTTGACCAAAGCGGCCATAAGGGTGCCCATATCATTGCAGCGGCGCTTGAGCCGTCCCAACTTCATTTTTAGTGACTTAAACCGGCAATTGCGTTCTAGCGTGATGATTGCTTGACCAATGTTAATCCGATCTGAAGAATGCAAAACTTCTGAAACCCGGCGCACCCAATGAGTTGTTGACTCGTTCTCCCCTTGAACACAGGCGTCGAGATCCACAATGGACATAGGCTGTTTACATGTGTCTTTGAAATTGGCTATAAACCGGGCCTTCAACTGGTCCCATGACTCGACGGAGTTAGCTGGCAAGTTCCTTAACCATGTACGGGATGTTCCTTCCAACATCATCGTGAAGTACTTTGCACAAGCCGCTTCATCCACGTCCAGCATCTCCATAGCCATCTCACAACTTTCCACCCACGCCTTGGGTGGCTGTTTAGCAGTGTAATTCGGTACCTTACGTGGGCCCTTGAAGTCCTTAGGCAGTCGCACATTACAGAGAGATGGAATAAGACACGACACTCCCCAAGAACTGAAAGCAAGTCCGGTGCCTCGGTCCACTGACGCTGCTGGCTGAACCGGGGCGGGTTGATATCGACCCGTATGATGTGCTGCTAAAGCGGCCTCCCTTCATGCTCTCCCATTATCCACCACGTCCTGAGCGTTCACATCACCACGCGCCGGATTAGGCCCTTGAGGGACAATGCGGCGCCGCGCACTGCTGGACACTTCCGGTTCATCTATATGCCTGCTATAGCTTTTGCTCGGACGTGGAGTTGAGTGAACCCTGTCTCGGCTATACGAGTAAGCTTGCTGCTGTGTCAGAGCCATTTGAAGAAGATCCCTGGCTCGCCGTGTCTCGACCGCCGCCGGCGATTCACCCTCTTTCGGAATAGCGGCCAACTGGGATGTTGCTGCTATCATATTGTCCAAAGGGGTAGAGAAGTGACCCGGCGGGGGTGTGGTATACCGCGGTGGGTTATCCGTGCGTCGAGGTGGACCCATCACCTGAGGCTGATCCGGTGCTCCGGTCCTTGGCTCAGTATTCCGGTTTACCGCTGCCGGGTTGCTAGTTCCTGCTCCTGGCGTATCAAAGAGGTTCATCACATTGTAATCCACTGGCAAGCGAGATTGATGTCTCCTCCTGAATACTTGATTCGAAGCATTCTGATCCATTAAAAGTCGATAATTCTCGGCTTGAATCCTCTGCGCCTGGGCATCTAAAGCGGACGTTCCTCAGTTATCCGGATCTCTTCCGCCGCCAAATCTTCCTTGGCTTGTGTTATCTGATCCTTCAGCCTTGCAATGTCCGCATTGTGCTGATCCCGCGTCGCCGGTGTAACTATCGTGGTCAACAAGGTTGCCCATGCATCCATCAAATTGAAGAGAACTTGAGCCGGATGGCGCGCGGAGCCTCCTGCCCCTGCTACCGGTCCAGACGCTGCCGTAGTAGAGTTTTGCAAGGTTGGCTGTGTTCCGGCCATGAAGATTCCAACATGGTTCGGCGGTTCAAGAAATTCCGGAATACTGGTGCCATCGGAATACCCTTAAAACACGCCATCCCAAACTTGGTACAGGGATTCGGTTTCACCAGCGGATGATTCGCCGTTGGAACAAGCGACCGTCTCACCCTCAAACACCGGTTCATATCCGATCCCGTGGACACATCCCACGAACACACGCTTCATGGCAGGCTGAATCCGGGCGGGACTTGCACGCTGAGCCGTTTCGACGAGGTCGGTGCAGATGTCCGGCTCAGGGCCCGGCTCGCCGACCTTGCCGATGAAGACGTGAATTCTGCCGAAGGGGACCCGGTACCCGTACTCGATTGAGCCGGCCTTGGGACCCCAGCCTGCGTCGTCGATGTAGAGATTGTCGCGATGACTCTTGGTCATCCGGCCCACTGCGTATCCTTTGAGTCCTTCAAAGCTGCCCTTCAAGAACTCGAAACCATCATGCGATAGCCCCACGGTGGGCGCCAACTGTCGGGAAATATCACGTCAGATGTCTTCATAGAAGGACTTAGTCGTGGAGCCATCTCAATGGGTTAGCTTAAAGGGGTTAAACCGGACAAAGGACACGAGGGTTTTTATACTAGTTCGGCCCCTTCGATGAAGGTAAAGGCCTACATCTAGTTGTGTTGGGATTATTGGGGTCTCGCTAACCAGGGAGCTAAACAAGCTATGCCTGGCTATCGAGTTGTTGTTTCTTGTTCCTGAACCGCCGCCGGGTCGTCCCCTTATATACACGGGTTGACGCCTGGCCGGTTTACAGAGTCCCGAGGCCGACTCATACAAGTGTTCGGCTCGGTCTCTCCTTTCCTTATCTTACAACACAAGTTACATGACTATGGCGGTTTACCACTATGGGCCCTAATCCTCCTTTGGGCTCCGGGCCTCTAAGCTCCATAGTAAAGCGCCATCTTCTGAGTCTTCGTGGGCTTCAATATAGTTGAGGGTGAACCGTCCCCTCCTGGGCGGTTTACACTCAGTAGTTATATCCCCAACAGTACTACCGTACCACTTTGGTGCGGACCGTCCTCTGGATGAACTACGAGGTTCGATAGTAACTTGATATGAAGTTTCATGATCATCATCATTAGCTTCCTCACTAATTGGTGTAGGAATCACTGGAACTGATTTCTGTGATGAACTACTTCCCAATTCGGGAGAAGGTACAATTACCTCATCAAGTTATACTTTCCTCCCACTCACTTCTTTCGAGAGAAACTCCTACTCTAGAAAGGATCCATTCTTAACAACGAATATCTTGCCTTCGGATCTGTGATAGAAGGTGTACCCAACAGTTTCCTTTGGGTATCCTATGAAGACGCACTTCTCCGATTTGGGTTCGAGCTTATCAGGTTGAAGCTTTTCACATAAGCATCGCAGCCCCAAAGTTTAAGAAACGACAACTTGGGTTTCTTGCCAAACCACAGTTCATATGGTGTCATCTCAACGGATTTCGATGGTGCCCTATTTGACGTGGATGCGGCCGTCTCTAAAGCATAACCCCAAAACGATAGCGGTAAATCAGTAAGAGACATCATAGATCGCACCATATCCAATAAAGTACGGTTACGATGTTCGGACACACCATTACAATGTGGTGTTCCAGGTGGCATAAGTTGCGAAACTATTCCACATTGTTTCAAATGAAGACCAAACTCGTAGCTCAAATATTCGCCTCCACGATCAGATTGTAGAAACTTTATTTTCTTGTTACGATGATTTTCCACTTCAATCTGAAATTGTTTGAACTTTTCAAACATTTCAGACTTATGTTTCATTAAGTAGATATACCCATATCTGCTCAAATCATCTGTGAAGGTCAGAAAATAACGATACCCGCCATGAGCCTCAACATTCATTGGACCGCATACATCGGTATGTATTATTTCCAATAAGTCAGTAGCTCGTTCCATTGTCCCGGAGAACCGAGTTTTAGTCATCTTGCCCATGAGGCATGGTTCGCAAGCACCAAGTGATTCATAATCAAGTGATTCATAATCAAGTGATTCCAAAAGCCCATCGGCATGGAGTTTCTTCATGCGCTTTACACCAATATGACCTAAATGGCAATGCCACAAATAAGTTGCACTATCATTATCAACTTTGCATCTTTTGGCTTCAATATTATGAACATGTGTATCACCATGACCGAGATTCAACAAAAATAGACCACTCAACAAGGGTGCATGACCATAAAATATATTACTCATATAAATAGGACAACCATTATTCTCTGATTTAAATGAATAACCATCTCGCATTAAACAAGATCCAGATATAATGTTCATGCTCAACACTGGCACCAAATAACAAATATTTGGGTCTAAAACTAATCCCGAAGGTAGATGTAGAGGTAGCGTGCTGACGGCGATCATATCGACCTTGGAACCATTTCCGACGTGCATCGTCACCTCGTCCTTAGCCAATCTTCATTTAATCCATAGCCCTTGTTTTGAGTTGCAAATATGAGCAACAAAACTAGTATCAAATACCCATGCGCTACTACGAGCATTAGTAAGGTACACATCAATAACATGTATATCAAATATACCTTTCACTTTGCCATCCTTCTTATCCGCCAAATACTTGGGGCAGTTCCGCTTCCAGTGACCAGTCCCTTTGCAGTAGAATCACTCAGTTTCAGGCTTAGGTCCAGACTTGGGCTTCTTCCCGGGGGTAGCAACTTGCTTGCTATTATTCTTGAAGTTCCCCTTCTTCCCTTTGCCCTTTTTCTTGAAACTAGTGGTCTTGTTAACCATCAACACTTGATGCTCCTTCTTGATTTCTACCTCCACAACCTTTAGCATTGCGAAGAGCTTGGGAATCATTTTCGTCATCCCTTGCATATTATAGTTCATCACGAAGCCTTTATAGCTTGGTGGCAGTGATTGAAGAACTCTGTCAGTGACACTATCATCATGAAGGTTAACTCCCAGCTGAGTCAAGTGGTTATGGTACCCATACATTCTGAGTATGTGTTCACTGACAAAACTATTCTTCTCCATTTTGCAGCTATTGAATTGTTGGAGACTTCATATCTCTCAACTCGGGCATTTGCTTGAAATATTAACTTCAACTCTTGGAACATCTCATATGCTCCATGACGTTCAAAATGTCTTTGAAGTCCCGATTCTAAGCCATAAAGCATGGCACACTGAACTATCGAGTAGTCATCAACACGCGTCTGCCAGGCATTCACAATGTCTGTAGTTGCTGGCGCAGGTGGTGCACCTAGCGGTGCTTCCAGGACATAATTCTTCTGTGCTGCAATGAGGATAATCCTCAAGTTACGGACCTAGTCCGTGTAATTGCTACCATCATCTTTCAACTTAGCTTTCTCTAGGAACACATTAAAATTCAAGGGAACAGTATCACATGCCATTGATCTACAACAACATAGACATGCAAAAACTACCAGGACTAAGTTCATGATAGATTAAAGTTCAATTAATCATATTACTTAACAACTCCCACTTAGATAGACATCCCTCTAGTCATCTAAATGATCACATGATCCAAATCAACTAAACCATGTCCGATCATCATGTGAGATGGAGTAGTTTTCAGTGGTGAACATCACTATGTTGATCATATCTACTATATGATTCTCGTTTGACCTTTCGGTCTCAGTGTTCCGAGGCCATATCTGCATATGCTAGGCTCGTCAAGTATAACCCGAGTATTCTGCACGTGCAAAACTAGCTTTCACCCGTTGTATGTGAACGTAGAGCTTGTCACACTCGATCATTACGTGGTGTCTTGGCACGACGAATTATAGCGACGGTGCATACTCAAGGAGAACACTTATACCTTGAAATTTAGTAAGGGATCATCTTATAATTCTATCGCCGTACTAAGAAAAATAAGATGCATAAAAGATAAACATCACATGCAATCAAAATATGTGACATGATATGGCCATCATCATCTTGTGCTCATGATCTCCATCACCGAAGCATCATCATGATCTCCATCGTCACCGCCTTGACACCTTGATCTCCATCGTAGCATCGTCATTGTCTCGCCAACTATTGCTACTACGACTATCACTACTACTTAGTGATAAAGTAAAGCAATTACATGGCGATTGAATTTCATACAATAAAGCGACAACCATATGGCTCCTGCCAGTTGCCGATAACTCTGTTACAAAACATGATCATCTCATACACCAATTTATATCTCATCATGTCTTGACCATATCACATCACAATAAGCCCCGCAAAAACAAGTTAGACGTCTTATACTTTGTTGTTGCAAGTTTTACGTGGCTGCTACAGGCTTCTAGCAAGAACTGTTCTTACCTACGCATCAAAACCACAACGATTTTTCGTCAGATGTTCTATTTTAACCTTCAACAAGGACCGACCGTAGTCAAACTCGATTCAACTAAAGTTGGAGAAACAGACACCCGCCAGCCACCTATGTGCAAAGCACGTCGGTAGAACAAGTCTCATGAACGCGGTCATGTAATGTCGGTCCAGGCCGCTTCATCCAACAATACCGTCGAATCAAAGTAAGATGTTGGTGGTAAGCAGTATGACTATTATCGCCCACAACTCATTATGTTCTACTCATGCATATATCATCTACGCATAGACCTGGCTCAGATGCCACTGTCGAGTAACGTAGTAATTGAAAAAAATTATACGATCACACAAGATCTATCTAGGAGATGCATAGCAACGAGACGGGAGAGTGTGTCCATGTACCCTCGTAGACCGAAAGCGAAAGAGTTTAGTAACGCGGTTGATGTAGTCAAATGTCTTCACGGTCCAACCGATCCAAGTACCGAACATATGGCACCTCCGTGTTTAGCACATGTTCAACATGATGACGTCCCTCGTGCTCTTGATCCAGTTGAGGACGAGGGAGAGTTCCGTCAGCATGACGGCGTGGCGATGGTGATGATGAATTTACCGATGCAGGGCTTTGCCTAAGCACTACGATGATATGACCGAGGTGTTAAATTGTGGAGGGGGCACCACACACGGCTAAGAGATTGTCTGTTGTGCTTTGGGGTGCCCCCTGCCGTCATATATAAAGGAGGGAGGGAGGAGGTGGCTGGCCTAGAGGGGCGCGCCAAAAAGGGGGGAGTCCTACTAGGACTCCCGGTCCTAGTAGGAGTCCCCCTTCCTTTTCGGAGTAGGAGAAGGGGAAGGGAAAAGAGAGAGGGAGAAGGAAAGGGGGCGCCCCCTCCCCTAGTACAATTTGGTTTGGCTAGGGGAGGGGGGCGCGCCACCTCCTGGTTGCCGGCCTCCTCTTCCCACTAAGGCCCATGAAGGCCCAATACTCTCCTGGGGGGTTCCGGTAACCTCCCGGTACTCCGGAAAATACCCGAATCACTCCGGAACCATTCCAGTGTCCGATATAACCTTCCAATATATAAATCATTATGTCTCGACCATTTCGAGACTCCTCTTCATGTCCGTGATCTCATCCGGGACTCTGAACAAACTTCGCTCATCAAATCACATAACTCAAATACAAATCGTCATCGAAAGTTAAGCGTGCGGACCCTATGGGTTCGAGAACTATGTAGACATGATCGATACACATCTCCGATCAATAATCAATAGCAGAACCTGGATGCTCATATTGGCTCCTACATATTCTACGAAGATCTTTATCGGTCAAACCGCACAACAGCATACGTTGTTCCCTTTGTCATCGGTATGTTACTTGCCCGAGATTCGCTCGTCGGTATCATCATACCTAGTTCAATCTTGTTACCGACAAGTCTCTTTACTCATTCCGTAATGCTCCATACCGTAACTAACTCATTAGTCATATTGCTTGCAAGGCTTATAGTGATGAGCATTACCGAGAGGGCCCAGAGATACCTGTCTGAAATACGGAGTGACAAATCCTAATCTTGATCTATGCCAACCCAACAAACACCTTCGGAGACACCTGTAGAGCATCTTTATGATCACCCAGTTAGATTGTTACATTTGATAGCACACAAGGTGTTCCTCCGGTATTCGGGAGTTGCATAATCGCATAGTCTGAGGAACATGTATAAATCATGAAGAAAGTAGTAGCAATGAAACTGTAACGATCATAATGCTAAGCTAACGGATGGGTCTTGTCCATCACATCATTCTCCTAATGATGTGATCACGTTTATCAAATGACAACACATGTCTATGGTTAGGAAACATAACCATCTCTGATTAACGAGCTAGTCAAGTAGAGGCATACTAGGGACACTATGTATTGTCTATGTATTCACACATGTACTAAGTTTCCAGTTAATACAATTCTAGCATGAATAACAAAATTTATCATGATATAAGGAAATATAAATAACAACTTTATTATTGCCTCTAGGGAATATTTCATTCAGGGGCAGCCGTCCCTCTCATGATTTCCCCGTCTCCCTCCCATTACTCTTCCTCCATGTCCCGTGAGTGCTTGGCGAAGCCCTGCCGGAGTTCTGCTGCCACCACCACCACCACCACCACCATGCCGCCGTGTTGGTTCAGATCTCATCGACCTCCTCTCCCTCACTTGCTGGATCAAGAAGAGAGGACGTCGTTGAGCCGTACGTGTGCTAAACTCAGAGGTGCCGCACATGTGATACTTGGGTCGGATTGAATCGCGACGCGAGTACGACTACGCCAACCACAATCTCTAGATCATTAACGGTTTCGGTCTGCAAGGGTATGTAGACACCATTCCCCTCTCTTAGCTATACATCTCCTAGATTGGATCTTGGGTGTTCCATAGGAATTTTTATGATTTTCATGCCTCATTCCCCATCAGTGGCATCATGAGCTAGGTCTATGCTTAGATGTATATGCATTAGTATAACACAAAGAATTTGTGGGTGTTGATGTTCAGATTGCTTACTTTCATTGTCTTATTTGGATTCGGCGATACTGTGGGATGAATCGACTCGGACCAACCTTACATGTCCATGCACATGAGAACCGTTCCACTGTTTGACATGCAACTTGTATTACATAAAAGTGGCTTTGCGGGTGTCTGTCTCTCCCACTTTAGTTGAATCAGATTTGACGAGGGCGGTACTTGTAGAAGGTTAAAAGGAAACTTGTATATCACCATTGTGGTTTTGCATAGATAAGGACGGTTCTTATAGTTTGCCCTAGCAGCCACGTAAAAATTGCAACAACAAAGTAGAGGATGTCTAACTTGTTTTTGCAGGGCATGTTGTGATGTGGTATGGCCAAAACGTGATGTGATATATGTTAATGTATGAGATGATCATGTTTTATAATAGGTTCACGACTTCCATGTTGATGAGTACGACAACTGGCAGGAGCCATAGGGTTGTCTTTAATTTATTGTATGGCATGTGTGTCAACGAATAACGTCATGCAATTGCTTTACTTTATTGCTTTGTATTATCAATAGTTGTAGAAGCAATAGTTGAAGGAAATATGCCCTAGAGACAATAATAAAGTTATTATTTATTTCCTTATATCATGATAAATGTTTATTATTCATGCTAGAATTGTATTAACCAGAAACATGATACATGTGTGAATACATAGACAAACATATAGTCACTAGTATGCCTCTACTTGACTAGCTCATTAATTAAAGATGGTTATGTTTCCTAACCATAGACATGTGTTGTCATTTGATTAATGGGATTACATCATTAAGAGAATGATGTGATTGACATGACCCATTCCGTTAGCCTAGCACTTGATCGTTTAGTATATTGCTATTGCTTTCTTCATGACTTATACATGTTCCTGTAACTATGAGAATTATGCAACTCCCGTTTACCGGAGGAACACTTTGGGTACTACCAAACGTCACAACGTAACTGGGTGATTATAAAGGAGTACTACAGGTGTCTCCGAAGGTACATGTTGAGTTGGCGTATTTCGAGATTAGGTTTTGTCACTCCGATTGTCGGAGAGGTATCTCTGGGCCCTCTCGGTAATGCACATCATTATAAGCCTTGCAAGCAATGTGACCAAATGAGTTGGTTACAGGATGATGCATTACGGAACGAGTAAAGAGACTTGCCGGTAACGATATTGAACTAGGTATTGGATACCGACGACCAAATCTCGGGCAAGTAACATACCGATGACAAAGGGAACAGAGTATGTTGTTATGTGGTTTGACCGATAAAGATCTTCGTAGAATATGTAGGAGCCAATATGGGCATCCAGGTTCCGCTATTGGTTATTGACCAAGAATAGTTCTAGGTCATGTCTACATAGTTCTCGAACCCGTAGGGTCCGCACGCTTAAGGTTTCGATGACAGTTATATTATGAGTTTATGAGTTTTGATGTACCGAAGGAGTTCGGAGTCCCGGATGAGATCGGGGACATGACGAGGAGTCTCGAAATGGTCGAGACGTAAAGATTGATATATTGGACGACTATATTCGGAGTTCGGAAAGGTTCCAAGTGATTCAGATATTTTTCGGAGTACCGGAGAGTTACGTGAATTCGCCGGGAGTATATGGGCCTTATTGGGCCATACGGGAATAGTGGAGAGAGGCCAAAAGGAAGGAGGCCTACGCCCCCCCTCTGGTCCGAATTGGACAAGGGGCGCAGCCCCCCTTTCCTTCTTCCTCTCCCTCTCTTTCCCCCTCTCCTACTCCAACAAGGGAGGTGGAATCCTACTAGGACTAGGGAGTCCTAGTAGGACTCCACACTTGGCGCGCCCCCTCCTAGGGCCGGCCACCTCCCCCCTTACTCCTTTATATACGGGGGCAGGGGGGCACCCCAGAACAAAAACAAGTTGATCTACGGATCATTCCTTAGCCGTGTGCGGTGCCCCCTCCACCATATTCCACCTCGGTCATATCGTCGCCGAGTTTAGGCGAAGCCCTGCGCCGGTAGAGCATCATCATCGTCACCACGCCGTCGTGCTGACGGAACTCATCCCCGACACTTTGCTGGATCGGAGTCCGGGGATCGTCATCGAGCTGAACGTGTGCTGAACTCGGAGGTGCCGTACGTTTGGTACTTGGATCGGTCGGATCGTGAAGACGTACGACTACATCAACCGCGTTGTCATAACGCTTCCGCTTACGGTCTACGAGGGTACATGGACAACACTCCCCCCTCTCGTTGCTATGCCATCACCATGATCTTGCGTGTACGTAGGAATTTTTTTGAAATTACTACGTTCCCCGACAGTGGCATCCGAGCCTAGGTTTTATGCGTTGATGTTATATGCACGAGTAGAACACAAGTGAGTTGTGGGCGATACAAGTCATACTGCTTACCAGCATGTCATACTTTGGTTCGGCGGTATTGTGAGATGAAGCAGCCCGGACCGACATTACGCGTACACTTACGCGAGACTGGTTTCACCGTTACGAGCACTCATGCTTAAAGGTGGCTGGCGGGTGTCTGTCTCTCTCACTTTAGCTGAATCGAGTGTGTTACGCCTGGTCCTTGCGAAGGTTAAAACAGTACTAACTTGACGAACTATCGTTGTGGTTTTGATGCGTAGGTAAGAATGGTTCTTGCTAAGCCCGTAGCAGCCACGTAAAATTTGCAACAACAAAGTAGAGGACGTCTAACTTGTTTTTGCAGGGCATGTTGTGATGTGATATGGTCAAGACGTGATGCTATATTTTATTGTATGAGATGATCATGTTTTGTAACCGAAGTTATCGGCAACTGGCAGGAGCCATATGGTTGTCGCTTTATTGTATGAAATGCAAAACGCCCTGTAATTGCTTTACTTTATCACTAAGCGGTAGCGATAGTCGTAGAAGCAATAGATGGTGTAACGACAACGATGCTATGATGGAGATCAAGGTGTCGCGCCGGTGACGATGGTGATCACGACGGTGCTTCGAAGATGGAGATCACAAGCACAAGATGATGATGGCCATATCATATCACTTATATTGATTGCATGTGATGTTTATCCTTTATGCATCTTATCTTACTTTGATTGACGGTAGCATTTTAAGATGATCTCTCACTAATTATCAAGAAGTGTTCTCCCTGAGTATGAACCGTTGCGAAAGTTCTTCGTGCTGAGACACCACGTGATGATCGGGTGTGATAGGCTCTATGTTCAAATACAACGGGTGCAAAACAGTTGCACACGCGGAATACTCGGGTTAAACTTGACGAGCCTAGCATATACAGATATGGCCTCGGAACACGGAGACCGAAAGGTCGAGCGTGAATCATATAGTAGATATGATCAACATATTGATGTTCACCGTTGAAACTACTCCATCTCACGTGATGATTGGACATGGTGTAGTTGATATGGATCACGTAATCACTTAGAGGATTAGAGGGATGTCTTTCTAAGTGGGAGTTCTTAAGTAATATGATTAATTGAACTTTAATTTATCATGAACTTAGTCCTGGTAGTATTTTGCAAATTATGTTGTAGATCAATAGCTTGCGTTATTGCTTTCATATGTTTATTTTGATATGTTCCTAGAGAAAATTGTGTTGAAAGATGTTAGTAGCAATGATGCGGATTGGATCCATGATCTGAGGTTTATCCTCATTGCTGCACAGAAGAATTATGTCCTTAATGCACCGCTAGGTGACAGACCTATTGCAGGAGCAGATGCAGACGTTATGAACGTTTGGCTAGCTCAATATGATGACTACTTGATAGTTTTGTGCACCATGCTTTATGGCTTAGAATCGGGACTTCAAAAACGTTTTGAACGTCATGGACCATATGAGATGTTCCAGGAGTTGAAGTTAATATTTCAAGCAAATACCCGAGTTGAGAGATATGAAGTCTCCAACAAGTTCTATAGCTAAAAGATGGAGGAGAATCTCTCAACTAGTGAGCATGTGCTCAGATTGTCTGAGTACTTCAATCGCTTGAATCAAGTGGGAGTTAATCTTCCAGATAAGATAGTGATTGATAGAATTCTCTAGTCACCACCACCAAAGTTTATAGAACTTTGTGATGAACTATAGTATGCAAGGGATGACGAAAACAATTCCCGATCTCTTCGTGATGTTGAAATCGATGAAGGTAGAAATCAAGAAAGAGCATCAAGTGTTGATGGTTGACAAGAACACTAGTTTGAAGAAAAGGGCAAAGGGAAAGAAAGGGAACTTCAAGCAGAATGGCAAGCAAGTTGTCACTCCCACGAAGAAGCCCAAAGCTGAACCAAAGCCTGAAACCGAGTGCTTACACTGCAAAGGAAATGGTCACTGGAAGCAGAAATGCCCTGAATATTTGGTGGATAAGAAGGATGGCAAAGTGAACAAGGGTATATTTGATATACAGGTTATTGATGTGTGCCTTACTAGTGTTTATAGTAGCCCTTGAGTATTTGATACTTGTTCAGTTGCTAAGGTTAGTAACTCGAAACAGGAGTTACAGAATAAACAGAGACTAGTTGAAGGGTGGAGTGATGATGAGTGTTGGAAGTAGTTCCAAGATTGATATGATCCTCATCGCACACTCCCTATACTTTCGGGATTAGTGTTAAACCTAAATAAATGTTATTTGGCGTTTGCGTTGAGCATGAATATGATTTGATCATGTTTATTGCGATACGGTTATTCATTTAAAGTTAGAGAATAAATTATTATTCTGTTTACATGAATAAGACCTTCGAAGGTCATACACCCAATGAACATAGTTTGTTGGATCTCGATCGTAGTGATACACATATTCATAATATTAATGCCAAAAGATGAAAAGTTAATAATGACAGTGCAACTTATTTGTGGCACTGCCGTTTGGGTCATATCGGTGTAAAGCGCATGAAGAAACTCCACAAAGATGGATTTTCGGAATCACTTGGTTATGAATCATTTGATGCTTGCGAACCGTGCCTTTTGGGCAAGATGACTAAAACTCCGTTCTCCGGAACAATGGAACGAGCTAGTGACTTATTGGAAATAATACATACCGATGTATGCGATCCAATGAGTGTTGATGCTCGTGGCAAGTATCGTTTTTTTCCGACCTTCACAAAATGATTTGAGCAGATATGGGTATATCTACTTGATGAAACATAAGTCTGAAATAATTGAAAGGTTCAAAGAATTTCAGAGTGAAGTGGAAAAATCATCGTAACAAGAAAATAAAGTTTCTACGATCTGATCGCGGAGACGAATATTTGAGTTACGAGTTTGGTCTTCAGTTAAAACAATGTGGAATAGTTTCACAGCTCACGCCACCTGGAACACCACAACGTTATGGTGTGTCCGAACGTCGTAACCGCACTTTATTGGATATGGTGCGATCTATGATGTCTCTTATCGGTTTTACCACTATCGTTTTGGGGTTGTGCATTAGAGACAGCTGCATTCACGTTTAAAAGGGCACCATCTAAATCCGTTGAGACGACACCGTATGAACTATGGTTTAGCAGTAAACCTAAGCTGTCATTTCTTAAAGTTTGGAGTTGCGATGCTTATATGAAAAAAGTTTCAACCTGATAAGCTCAAACCCAAATCGGAGAAGTGCGTCTTCATAGAATACCCAAAGTTAACTATTGGGTACACCTTCTATCACAGATCGGAAGGCAAGTTATTCATTGCTAAGAATGGATCCTTTCTAGAGAAGGAGTTTCTCTCAAAAGAAGTGAGTGGGAGGAAAGTAGAACTTGATGAGGTAACTGTACCTGCTCCCTTATTGGAAAGTAGTTCATCACAGAAATCTGTTCCTGTGACTACTACACCAATTAGTGAGGAAGTTAATGATGATGATCATGAAACTTCAAATTAAGTTACTACAGAACCTCGTAGGTCTTCCAGAGTAAGATCCGCACCAGAGTGGTACGGTAATCCTGTTCTGGAAGTCATGTTACTAGACCATGATGAACCTACGAACTATGAGGAAGCGATGATGAGCCCAGATTCCACGAAATGGCTTGAGGCCATAAAATCTGAGATATGATCCATGTATGAGAACAAAGTATGGACTTTGATTGACTTGCTCGATGATCAGCAAGCCATGTTAAATAAATGGATCTTCAAGAGGAAGACGGACATTGATAGTAGTGTTACTATCTACTAAGCTCGACTTGTTGCGAAATGTTTTCAACAAGTTCAAGGTGTTGAATACGATGAGATTTTCTCACTCGTATCGAAGCTTAAGTCTGTCTGAATCATGTTAGCAATTGCTACATTTTATGAAATCTGGCAAATGGATGTCAAAGCTGCATTCCTTAATGGATTTATTAAAGAAGAGTTGTATATGATGCAACCAGAAAGTTTTTGTCAATCCTAAAGATGCTAACAAAGTGTGCAAGCTCCAGCAATCCATCAATGGACTGGTGCAAGCATCTCGGAGTTGGAATATATGCTTTGATGAGTTGATCAAAGCATATGGTTTTATACAGACTTTTGAAGAAGCCTGTATTTACAAGAAAGTGAGTGGGAGCTCTGTAGCATTTCTAATATTATATGTGGATGACATATTGTTAATTGGAAATGATATGGAAATTCTGGATAGCATGAAAGGATACTTGAATAAGAGTTTTTCAAAGCAAGACCTCGGTGAAGCTGCTTACACATTGAGCATCAAGATCTATATAGATAGATCAAGACGCTTGATAAGATTTTTCAATGAGTACATACCTTGATAAATTTTTGAAATAGTTCAAAATGGAACAGTCAAAGAAGGAGTTCTTGCCTGTGTTACAAGGTGTGAAGTTGAGTAAGACTCAAGACCCTACCATTGCAGAAAATAGAAAGAGAATGAAAAGTCATTCCCTATGCCTCAGTCATAGGTTCTATAAAGTATGCTATGCTATGAACCAGACCTATTGTATACCTTGCTCTGTGTTTGGCAAAGGAATACAATTTTGATCTAATAAGTAGATCACTGGACATGGGTCAAGAATATCCTTAGTGAGGACTAAGGAGACGTTTCTCGATTATGGAGGTGATAAAAGAGCCCGTCGTAAAAGTTACAACGATGCAAGCTTTTACACCAATCCAGATGACTCTAAGTCTCAATCTGGATACATATTGAAAGTGGGAGCAATTAGCTAGAGTAGCTCCGTGCAGACCATTGTGGACATAGAATATTTGCGAAATACATACGGCTCTGAATATGACAGACCCGTTGACTAAGCTTCTCTCACGAGCAAAACATGATCATACCTTAGTACTCTTTTGGGTGTTAATCACATAGCGATGTGAACTAGATTATTGACTCTAGTAAACCCTTTGGGTGTTAATCACATAGCGATGTGAACTAGATTATTGACTCTAGTAAACCATTTGGGTGTTGATCACATGATGATGTGAACTATGGGTATTAATCACATGCAGATGTGAATATTGGTGTTAAATCACATAGCGATGTGAACTAGATTATTGACTCTAGTGCAAGTGGGAGACTGAAGGAAATATGCCCTAGAGACAATAATAAAGTTATTATTTATTTCCTTATATCATGATAAATGTTTATTATTCATGCTAGAATTGTATTAACCGGAAACATGATACATGTGTGAATACATAGACAAACATATAGTCACTAGTATTCCTCTACTTGACTAGCTCATTAATCAAAGATGGTTATGTTTCCTAACCATAGACATGTGTTGTCATTTGCTTAATGGGATCACATCATTAGGAGAATGATGTGATTGACATGACCCATTCCGTTAGCCTAGCACTTGATCGTTTAGTATATTGCTATTGCTTTCTTCATGACTTATACATGTTCCTGTAACTATGAGAATTATGCAACTCCCGTTTACCGGAGGAACACTTTGGGTACTACCAAACGTCACAACATAACTGGGTGATTATAAAGGAGTACTACAGGTGTCTCCGAAGGTACATGTTGAGTTGGCGTATTTCGAGATTAGGTTTTGTCACTCCGATTGTCGGAGAGGTATCTCTGGGCCCTCTCGGTAATGCACATCATTATAAGCCTTGCAAGCAATGTGACCAAATGAGTTGGTTATAGGATGATGCATTACGGAACGAGTAAAGAGACTTGCTGGTAACGAGATTGAACTAGGTATTGGATACCGACGATCAAATCTCGGGCAAGTAACATACCGATGACAAAGGCAACAAAGTATGTTGTTATGCGGTTTGACCGATAAAGATCTTCGTAGAATCTGTAGAAGCCAATATGGGCATCCAGGTTCCGCTATTGGTTATTGACCAAGAATAGTTCTAGGTCATGTCTACATAGTTCTCGAACCCGTAGGGTCCGCACGCTTAAGGTTTCGATGACAGTTATATTATGAGTTTATGAGTTTTGATGTACCGAAGGAGTTCAGAGTCCCGGTTGAGATCGGGGACATGACGAGGAGTCTCGAAATGGTCGAGACGTAAATATCGATATATTGGACGACTATATTCGGAGTTCGGAAAGGTTCCGAGTGATTCGGGTATTTTTCGGAGTACCGGATAGTTACGGGAATTCGCCGGGGAGTATATGGGCCTTATTGGGCCATACGGGAATAGTGGAGAGAGGCCAAAAGGAAGGAGGCCTGCGCCCCCCTCTGGTCCGAATTGGACAAGGGGCGCAGCCCCCCTTTCCTTCTTCCTCTCCCCCTCTTTCCCCCTCTCCTACTCCAACAAGGGAGGTGGAATCCTACTAGGACTAGGGAGTCCTAGTAGGACTCCACACTTGGCGCGCCCCCTCCTAGGGCCGGCCACCTCCCCCCTTACTCCTTTATATATGGGGGCAGGGGGGCACCCCAGAACAAAAACAAGTTGATCTACGGATCGTTCCTTAGCCGTGTGCGGTGCCCCCCTCCACCATATTCCACCTTGGTCATATCATCGCGGAGTTTAGGCGAAGCCCTGCGCCGGTAGAGCATCATCAGCGTCACCACGCCGTCGTGCTGACAGAACTCATCCCCGACACTTTGCTGGATCGGAGTCCGGGGATCGTCATCGAGCTGAACGTGTGCTGAACTCGGAGGTGCTGTACGTTTGGTACTTGGATCGGTCGGATCGTGAAGACGTACGACTACATCAACCGCGTTGTCATAACGCTTCCACTTACGGTCTACGAGGGTATGTGGACAACACTCTCCCCTCTCGTTGCTATGCCATCACCATGATCTTGCGTGTACGTAGGATTTTTTTTTGAAATTACTACGTTCCCCAACAATAGTTGGCGAGACAACCACGTGATGACACGATGATGGAGATCATGGTGTCATGCCGGTGACGATGGAGATCATGTCGGTGCTTTGGAGATGGAGATCAAAAGCGCAAGATGGTAATGGCCATATCACGTCACATATTTTGATTGCATGTGATGTTTATCTTTTATGCATCTTATTTTGCTTAGGACGACGGTAGCATTATAAGATGATCCCTTCACTTAATTTCAAGATAAATGTATTCTCCCTAAGTATGCACCTTGCGAAAGTTCATCGTTTCGAAGCACCTCATGATGATTAGGTGTGATAGACTCTACATTCGCATACAACAGGTGTGAGCTAGTTTTACACATGTGGAATACTTGGGTTAAACTTGACGAGCCTAGCATGTACATACATGGCCTCAGAACACAGAGGACCGAAAGGTCGAACATGTGTCATATAGTATATATGATCAACATGGAGATGTTCGCCGTTGATTACCACCCCATCTCACGTGATGATTGGACATGGGTTGGTTGATATGGATCATGTGAACACTTAGACAACTTGAGGGATGTTGATTTAAGTGAGAGTTCACTAGTAATTTGAAACTTAACCAATTATCATGAACATAGTCTTAATGTCTTTGCAATTTAATGTTGTAGATCAATGGCTCGCGCTGTAGCTCCCCTGGATTTTAATGCATTGCTAGAGAAAGCTAAGTTGAAAGACGATGGAAGAAACTATGTGTACTGGGTCCGTAACTTAAGCATTATCCTCACTGCTGCACAGAAGGATTATGTCCTCGAAGCACCGCTAGGTGTGCCACCGGTCCCGCAAACCTTGGCGCTATGAATGTCTGGTAGGCCAGGAATGATGACTACATGATAGTTCAGTGTGCCATGCTTTACGGCTTAGAACCGGGGCTCCGAAGATGTTTTGAGCATCACGGAGCATATGAGATGTTCCAGGAGCTGAAATTGGTATTTCAGGCTCATGCCCGGGTTGAGAGGTATGACACCTCCGACAAGTTCTTTAGTTGCAAGATGGAGGAGAACAGTTCCGTCAGTGAGCTTGTACTTAGAATGTATGGGTACTACAACCGCTTGAATCAGTTGGGAGTTAATCTTCCAGATGAAGTAGCGATTGATAGAGTTCTTTAGTCACTGCCACCAAGCTACAAGGGCTTTGTGATGAACTATAATATGCAAGGGATGGAGAAAACGATCCCTGAGCTCTTCGCAATGCTTAAGGCCATGGAGGTAGAAATCAAAAAAGAGCATCAAGTGTTGATGGTCAACAAGACCACCAGTTTCAAGAAGGGCAAGGGAAAGAAAGGGAACTTCAAGAAGAATGGCAAGACAGTTGTCGCTCCCGTGAAGAAACCCAAGGCTGGACCCAAACCCGAGGCTGCGTGCTTCCATTGCAAGGGGAAGGGCCACTAGAACCAAAACTGCCCCAAGTACTTGGCAGATAAGAAGGCTGGCGACGTCAACAAAGTTATATTTGATATACATGTTATTGATGTGTACCTTAGTAGTGCTCATAGTAGCGCCTGTGAATTTAATACTGGTTCCGTTGCTAATATTTGTAACTCAAAATAGGAGCTGTGGAATAAACGGAGACTAGCTAAGGACAAGGTGACGTTGCGCGTCGGAAATGGTTCCAAGGTTGATGTGATCGCCGTCGGCACGCTACCTCTACATTTACCTTCGAGATTAGTTTTAAACCTAAATAATTGTTATTTGGTGCATGTGTTGAGCATGGACATTATATCTGGATCTTGTTTATTGCGAGACGGCTATTCATTTAAGTCAGAGAATAATGGTTATTCTATTTATATGGATAATATATTTTATGGTCATGTACCCCTGGTGAATGGTTTATTATTTTTGAATCTCGATCGTAGTGATACACATATTCATAATATTGATGCCAAAAGATGCAAAGTTAATGATGATAGTACCACATACTTGTAGCATTGCTGCTTAGGTCATATTGGTGTAAAGCACATGAAGAAACTCCATGCTGTAAAGCGCATGAAGAAACTCCATGCTGATGGACTTTTGGAATCACCTGATTATGAACCATTTGATACATGTGAACCATGAATCATGGGCAAGATTACTAAAACCCCGTTTTCCGGTACAATGGAGTGGGCAAGTGACTTATTGGAAATAATTGTTGGGGAACGTTGCATGGGAAACAAAAAAAATTCCTACGCTCACCAAGATCAATCTATGAGATGCACATCTACGAGAGGAGATATTGGATCTATATACCCTTGTAGATCGCTAAGCGGAAGTGTTAATAAACACAGTTGATGTAGTCGTACTCTTCACGATCCAATCGCGATCCAATCTGATAAAGTGTCGAACGGACGACACCTTTGAGTTTAGCACATGTGCGGCTCAGAGAAGTCCTCTCCTTCTTGGTCCAGCAAGTGAGAGAGAGGGGATAGATGATATCGGGACCAACACGATGGTATGGTGGTGGTGGCAGCGAAATTCCGACAGGGCTTCGCCAAGCGCGTACCGGTGAAACGTGGAAGGAGTTGGGAGAGGTAACGGGCAAGGGTCGAAGGGTGGCTGCCCCCAACGCCTCCCCACATTTATATAGGCATGGAGGGGATTGGTGGCTTGCCCTCCAAGGCCCTAGGGTCGTTGGCCAAAGGGGGAGGAAGGAAATCCCTCTTTTCCTTCCCCACCGATCGCTATCCCCCCTTTTAGGGATCCTGATATTATCCCTTAGGGATATGATACTATTTCTTTTAAGGGAGGATCTTAGTGCGGCTAGACCAGGATTATGGAGACTTTCCCCACTACCCATGTTCATGTGGGTCCTCCATGCAGGTGGGTCCCACTCCAAAACCTTCTAGAACCTTCCCGGTACAATACCGAAAAAACTTGAACTTTTTCTGGAACCCCGATAACAACTTTCCATATATGAATCTTTACCTATGGACTATTCCGGAACTCCCCGTGATGTCTCAGATCCCATCCGGGACTTCAAACAACCTTAGAACTTTCCACTATTAATATCTCAATACTACCCTAGCGCTAGCGAACGTTAATCGTGCAACCCTACGGGTTCGGGAATATGCAGACATGACCGAGAATCCTCTCCGGTCAATAATCAATAGCGGGACCTGGATGCCCATATTGGTTCCTGCATATTCAATGAATATCTTTATTGGTTGAACCACGATGTTAAGGATTCAGTCAATCCCGTATGCAATTCCCTTTGTCCATCAGTATGTTACTTGCCCGAGATTCGATCGTCGGTATCTCTATACCTAGTTCAATCTCGATACTGGCAAGTCTATTTACTCATTCTGTAATACAAGATCCCGTGACTAACTCCTTAGTCACATTTCTTGCAAGCTCATTGTGATGTTGTATTACCGAGTGGGCCCCAAGATACCTCTCCGTCATACGGAGTGACAAATCCCAGTCTTGTTTCATGCCAACTCAACAGACACCTTCAGAGATACCTATAGAACATCTTTATGATCACCCAGTTACGAAGTGATGTTTAATAGAACACAAGATATTCCTCCGGTATCCGGGAGTTGCATGATCTCATGGTCGTAGGAACAGATACTTGACATGAAGAAAACGATAGCAATAAACTTGATACTATCATATGCTATGCTTATAGTTTGGGTCTTGTCCATCACATCATTCTCCTAATGATGTGATCCCGTTATCAAATGACAACTCATGTCTACGGCTAGGAAATCATAACCATCTTTGATAAATGAGCTAGTCTGTTAGAGGCTCAGTAGGGACATGTTGTTGTCTATGCATCCACACATGTAGTTTCCAATCAATACAATTATAACATGGACAATAAACGATTATCATGAACAAGGAAATATAATAATAACCACTTTATTATTGCCTCTAGGGCATATTTCCAATAATGATATATACTGATGTATGCGATCCAATGAGTGTTGAAGCCCGCGGTGGATATCGTTATTTTCTTACCTTCACGGATGATTTGAGTAGATATGGGTATATTTACTTAATGAAATACAAGTCTGAAACATTTGAAAAGTTTAAGGAATTTCATAATGAAGTGGAGAATCATCGTAACAAGAAAATAAAGTTTCAACGATCTGGTCGTGGAGGTGAATATTTGAGTTACGAGTTTGGTAATCATTTAAGACAATGTGGAATTGTTTCACAGCTAACGCCACATGGAACACCGCAGCGTAATGGTGTGTCCGAATGTCGTAATCGTATTTTATTAGATATTAGATGACCCGTTGCGCCAATGGCGCAAAGGGCGAGAGAAGCCATGTATTAAAAGAGTCCACATCAAAATATTCAGACACAGATGGGAACATATGAAAATAAGTACCTACTGTTGGTAGATAGATACCTAGTGATGATACATAGTGTTCAAAGATAGATGACCCGTTGCGCCCATGACACAAAAAGCAAGAGATAGGCAAGTTTTCGAACCATATGTATGTGGCTTTTTGGAACAAACCGTTGCGCCCATCATGCAAAAAGCAAAAGCAAACCAGCATTCAAACCATGCAAGTGACATTTGTTTAAAGACTGTTAATCAAATCCTTGAATCATAAGAAAATAGATACTTAGGTAACATGTTCATATGTAGTGAATGTGAACACAAGTATTGAAACCATCGCATGTGCATGTAAGAGTGCTCTAAAGACTGATATGTAATCTCAAAAAAATATGCCCTATCTTTTGTGGCAACAATGGTGCAATTGCCATTGCTAAGGAGCCCATGTTTCAAAAGAGGACCAAGCAAATCAAATGCCGCTTCAACAACATCCACGATTACATCAAGGAGGGAGACATAGAAATTTTCAAAGTACATACAGATATGAATGTGGCAGATCTGTTGACTAAATCTTTTCCACGAGCAAAACATGATCAACACCAAGAATCCATGGGTGTTAGATTCATTACATTGTAATCTAGAGTATTGACTCTAGTGCAAGTGAGAGACTGTTGGAAATATGCCCTAGTGGCAATACTAAAATGGTTATTATCATATTTCTCGCTCATGACAAATGTTTATTATTCATGCTAGAATTCTATTGATCGAAATCTTAAATATATGTGTGAATACATAAACTACACAGTGTCCCTAGTAAGACTCTACCAGACTAGCTTGTTGATGCATCATGGTTATGGTTTCCTAACCATGTACATGAGTTGTCATTTGATAACGGGATCACATCATTAGGAGAATGATGTGATGGACAGACCCAACCATAAGCTTAACATCAGATTCTTTAAGTTATTTGCTATAGTTTTCTTCATGTCAAGTATCTGTTCCTTCGACCATGAGATCATGCCACTCCCAGATACCGGAGGAATGCCTTGTGTGCTATCAAACGTCACTTCATAATTAGGTGATCATAAAGGTGCTCTACAGGTATCTCCGAAGGTGTCTGTTGGGTTGCATGGATCAAGACTGGGATTTGTCGCTTCATGTGACAGAGAGATATCTCTAGGCCCTCTCGGTAATATAACATAAAAAGCTTCATGTGACTAATGAGCTTAATCACGGGATCTTGTATTACAGAACAAGTAAAGAGATTTGTTAGCAACGAGATTGAACTAGGTATGGAGATACCGACGATTGAATCTCGGACAGGTAACATATCATCGGACAAAGAGAATTGAATATGGGATTGACTGAATCCTTGACATCGTGGTTCGGCCGATAAAGATCTTTGTTGAATATGTATGAACCAATATGTGCATCTGGGTTCCGCTATTGGTTATAGGCCAGAGAGGAGTCTCAGTCATGTCTGCATGTTTCGAACCTGTAGGGTCGCACACTTAACGTTCGGTAGAGCTAGGGTAGTATTGAGATATTAATAGTGAAAAATACAAAGGTTGTTTAGAGTCTTGGATGGGATCCGGGACGTCGTGAGGAGCTCCGGAATGGTCTTGAGGTAAAGATTTATATATGAAAAGTTGTTGTCGGGGTTCCGGGAAAAAGTCTGGTTTTTTCGATATTCTACCGGGAAGCCACCGGAAGGTTCCAGAGGGTTCCGGAAGTCCTCGAAGGGTTGCACCATGTCCCATACAGTAGCATGGGCTGTAAGGGGGGGAGGGTGTGCTCTGGCTTTAATGGGCCAGGAGCACCAGCCCCTACAAGGCCCATGCGCATGGGGAAGGGGAAACCCTAAGGGGAAGGGCCTCCACTTGGCTTGGAGGGCACTCCTCCCCTTGGCCGCCGCCCCTGCCTTGGGAGGGGGGTGAGAGCTGTCACGCCCCTCCCTCACCCCCATATATAGTGGAGTGGCGCAGGGGACAACCGACCCTCTCGTGCTTGCCCCGTCTCCCTCCCGTTACTCCTCCTCCATGTTCTGTCAGCGCTTGACAAAGCCTTGCGGGAGTTCCGTTGCCACCACCACCACCACACCGTCGTGCTAGTTCAGATCTCATCTACCCCCTCTCCCTCATTTGCTGGATCAAGGAGGAGATGATGCTGTCGAGCCGTACGTGTGCTAAACTCGAAGGTGTCGCACATGTGGTACTTGGATCGGATTGGATCGCAACGCGAGTATGACTAAACCAACCACGATCTCTAGATCGTTAACGCTTTTGGTCTACAAGGGTATGTAGACACCACTCCCCTCTCGCAGCTTTACATCTCCTAGATTGGATCTTGCGTGTTTCATAGGAAATTTTTTAAGTTTCACGCTTCGTTCCCAATTAGTTTTAGAATTTTGAAAACCGACATTACATAAAATGGTACAACTTATACAATTAATTTGAGTAACATTTCCTTGCCTCCTGTTGAAAGTTGCCTTTTCTGCCACCCCACAATTCTTTTCATAACCCTATCCACTAGAAACTGAAAATATACCGTCCTATCTAGACCCACGGGGGAGGGTAGGCCTAGATACATATCCGATAGTGCCTCCGTCATTATATTCAGACTACTGCAAAATTGTTTCTTTAACTATAATATTAGAGCTAAAAGAGACACTAGATTTGTCCACACAAAACATTATGTCTCCGCCTCTCCGGGCTGCACAATAGGAGTTAAGGGCTTCCTTGAGACACTTAGCATTATCATTATTCCTTTCATCGAAATTAATGAGTCATCTGCAAGTAAAAGATTAGTGATAGCAGGAGCCTCTCTACATACTTTCACCCCTTCCAATCTTTCTTCCTCCTTGGCTTTATCGAGCAAAGCAGTTAGACCTTCAGGGCATAAAAGAAGCAGGCTTGTATTTGTATCATCTTAATGCTTTATTTTGAGCCAATAAAATTTATCTTTTATTGAAAAAGAAGGATGATTTGATCGGCTATACCGGGTTTCCACTCCCGCACACCCTCCTCCGACGAATCCTCGTTATAAACCCAAAATCGCCCTCAGGCAATCATCTTCCTGCGCCCCTGTGCGCCCAGTACTGTGTGCGCTGGTCACCGCAGAATTTTATTTTTGACAACGAAATTCGAAGGAAGAACCATATACGATGATCTTGCCCTCCCAGGCTCCCACAAAAACCTGGGCTTTTTCAATGGTGATCCCTACGTCATTAAGGAGAATAGCCCGCCGAGCCGCCAGCCGGAGAAGCCGGAACCTTTCTGTAGAGTCGGGAGAGAGAAACGGAAGCACGCCGCGTACCCACCTAGACCGCTGCCAGAGCATGAGCAATACAAGGCCAGCTGTGCGTTTAGGGGCTGCGACACTTGCATGCATGCATGCACGGATACACGCGCCGAGTGCACGTGCGAGCGCTCAACACCTAGAGCTCTTCTGCCGATGTCCGATGTCGATGCCAAATCCTAGCTGCCATGGAACGAGCTAGGCCACGTAGCACAGTCCGTACGACCCTGCACAAAAAGCTAACGCCATGCCCAATTGCTTGCTCCTGCCTCATGCCATGGTGTCGCAGGAAGAGAGAGAGAGAGCGTACGCACTGCTGCACACACACGCAGACTCTCGCGGATGGATAATCACATGTGCTAGCGCTGAGAAAAAGAAACATGGAGAAGAAGCTCGTCCAAATCCAAACCCGGGCGGCTCGCTGACCAAGGCGTCGTCGCCTGAACCTGCGCGCGTTTGCCGACAGGTAGCCGCCACGTGGCCTGGCGCGGAGACTCGTGGAGCCCACGGCGTCGCCCATGTGTCCTGCTCTCTCGGCCCCACTCCTTCGTGTCGAGCGGCCTCCTTACTTGGCGCACGCGTGGGATACCTCGGACGCACTCCCTACACGTCGCCTCGCCGCCGTCTTCTCCGCCCTTCGCTTTTCCACTTCACCTGTATAAATATCCGCCTCCCAGTCCCAGATTTTCCAACACACTCATCGTCAATCTATCTCATCAATGGAGCAGGAGGTGGTTGCGGGGATGAAGCAGAAGAAGTGCTGCCCGCTCCGGCGGTCGCGCAAGGGCTGCATGAAGGGCAAGGGCGGCCCGGACAACCAGCAGTGCCCCTTTCGCGGCGTCCGCCAGCGCACCTGGGGCAAGTGGGTCGCCGAGATCCGCGAGCCCAACCGCGGCGCCCGCCTCTGGCTCGGCACCTTCGCCACCGCGCTCGACGCCGCCCGCGCATACGACGCCGCGGCCAGGGCGCTCTACGGCGACTGCGCCCGCCTCAACCTCTCGGCGTCGCCGTCCCAGATGCAGCACCCTCCAGCGCAAGGCAGTGGCGCGAACGGTAATTCGGCGCCGGGGACGCCGTGCTGCTCCTCCAACAACTCCAACTCCAGCGCGTCGACCCCGACCGGGACTCCCACGGACATGGACTGCAGTGCCTGGATGCAGCCGTCTTACTGTTACAGCACGGCGGAGGCGCCGGAGGACTTCGAGGCGTACGTGACGCGACTGCCCAAGGCGGAGGACTTCGGACTGGAGGGGTTCCAGGAGGTGCCTCTGGAGGTGCTGGCCGAAGCCGGGGGAGGGGTCAGCATCTGGGACCTCAGCATCGCCCCTGACATGGCAGTAGCAGCCGCTTCTTCAGCTGCTGCCAGTGCCTGCACTGTCCCCCAACAGCCGCTGCAGCAACCCAGCTGCTGAGGTGCAGATCGACGTCGACATAGAAAGTAAGGAGTTGCCGTGATATATAGTGCATATACAGCATGCGGCATGCTGGTCACTGGCCGTGTTGCATGCAGCTAGCTACGTAGTTGGTAGTATCTGCTTTTTCTCCATCGTCGCAGTAGCATACTAGCATTAATATTGGTGGGCAGGTGAGCGTGCAAGTGTGTGTATGATATAATCGTGCGTGGGAGTAGGGGTAATGAAATGATCAGTCTAATGGTGTGTGCTGGCGTGCTGCTGAAGCGGTGCTATTGCAGATCATCCAAAAAACAGCAAGTAAGAGTAGCGACTTGGGGCATCTCCAAGACTCCAACACATATCATCTGGCCGACTCCATGGAATTTGCGTCCCTCAGTTAAGGCGGACTTCGATTTTCCAAACAACCGGACACACCGACATAATTGATTTTAAGGTTGAATTTTACACAACAAAAGATCCTTTAAGGAAACCTAAAAATAATTAGAAAACCATGCTCATACTCCACCCCTCACTTTGGACCCCTGCAAGCAGGAGCCACCGACATGTGCCTTGTTGACATGGTGCGTGTGCGAGCACCAGCATTCACGTCCACCGTATAAAATGAATTAAAATTTAATCTTAATTGTATAAAATAATTTAAATTTACACTACAGTATAAAATAATTTTATATTTACGCCTACTTAAAAAAACTCAAATCCATTTTATGTTTGAATATAGATCTATAAACGTGATTGTATATACATTCCATGGTCGAAAGTGCACTATATGCGTGTCCAGGATAATTAAGATGCAGTAATCCTTTGCTAAGTATGCCATGTCATCACTTTTACAGTCACTAATCTCATGATACAGTAATCCTCTGCTAAGTATGCAATGCCATCACTTTTACTGCCGCTAATCTCACTTCCGCTAATCTCACATTGATTCAAGTCCAATTCAAATTCTATTTCAAAATGAAGTCAAACAATAAAAATTCAAATTTTAAATTAAAATGTTCTAGATGTGAAAATTAATCCATAGAAAATTATGGTGGAGAATCCACATTTTCATAGAATATTTAAATACATTAAATTAATTTAAATAGTAGCAAAAACAATTATCAAATGTCTCGGTATTTTGAAAAATGCTGAACTATTTTATTTCAGGGTAATTTTTTCATGGCAGTGGGTTATTCGAAAACATTAGCACAGGAGCTATTGTCATATTTTATAAAACTAAAGAAATTAAAAGTAAAGCAAAACAGTATAAAAGAAAAAAACAGACAAAAAATTAAAATGGAGAAGAAAACCTCCCCCCTTTTCTTGGTCGTGGCGCAGCTGGCCATCGGGCCAACCAGGCCGGCCCAGCCGCCCCCTTTAACCCACCTGGCACCTAAACCCTAGCCAACCACTACCCCCCCTCACCACGACCCCCCCCCCCCCCCCACACACTCTCGTCCTCCCCTCCCCTCCCCTCGATCTGGATTGGGGGGAACGATCCCCCCGCCACCACCAGTGGGCTTCATCGGCATTGTCACGCCCCGTCGTTCACCGCAACATCGTCGGAGCCCCCCCCGTCAACCTCCTCCTCGACTCGGCCTCCACAAGCCTCGCCGAACCGATCCCTTACAATTGAGTGAGGAACTCCGGACGCTCCCTCTCCCCTCTTTCCCCGATGTGCTCACCCTGATGCGCCCTTCCCCCATGCTCACCTGCCCCCTCTGCCACCCGCGTTGCAGCTACGCCTGTCATTGCGGTTGCCCGCCGCCCTACTGTCCCTGTCCCTGCCTTGTGCGCCGCCCGTTGCTGTCGGCCGCCTCTGCCGCTCGCCTAGCTCACCTCCCGCACCGCCACGCCCCCAATCTGCTGCACAGCTCCTCGGCTCGATCGCTTGCAACCCACATCGCGCCAACCGCGCCCCGCCCCACACCTCCTTGCTTCGGCCACCATCGCAGCCTCCTCATTACCGTGCCACCGCTGCCCTGTGTTCGGCCGCGCCCCTCGGGTTTGCGCCCGTGCATCGTGCCGCCCTGGCCGCTACCTGCGCCCCCGGGTCGTCCCGCTTCTCCCTCGACCGCACCGGCGCCCCACCTGTGCTCGCGTAAGTCGGCCGCTGCCTCCGCCGCGACCCCTCGCTGGCCACCGCTAGGGCGCCAGCACCCCCCCGGCGCCTATAGCCCATTTGCACGATGCCAGTCGCCCGTGAACCCGCCCCGGTTGGCCCCTATGGGCCACTAACTAGGGGGCCCCATCCCCAAACCAAAAAAAGAAAGAAAACAATAATTAAATTAATTAATTAATTAAAAGAATTGATTAATTGACCTAATTAATCATGTTAATTAACCTTGATCATTTGATTACTTAAAACTGAGATAATGACAAGTGGGCCCACATGCCAGGGTTGACCAGGTCAGCCTATGGACCTGCTGACATCATGCTGGCACAATAATTGCATTTTCTAATTAATTTAAATATGTTAATTCCAAAATTGAATTAAAACTTTGAAAATAATGTAAAATAAATCATGTATCAGATGAAAATACTTTGTTTGCATTTAAATCTGTTAATACGCATTCCATTCGTTTGCACACGTCCCTAGCGTATCAAACATGCAACCGTCCCCCTCCGGTCCATCTGTCGAAAATGCCAAACCAGGGATACTTTCCCGTTGTTTCCCTGATAACCCACAAGTATAGTAGATCACAACAGTTTTCAAGGGTAGAATATTCAACCCAAATTTATAGATTCGACACAAGGGCAGCCAAAGAATATTTGTAAGTATTAACAGCTGAGTTATCAATTCAACCACACCTGGAGATTAATTATTTGCAGCAATATGATCAGTAGCACAGTAGTATGATAATTTTGACAGTAGTAGTAACAGTAACAGTAACAATGATAGTAATAATTTTGTAGCAGTGGTGATAGTAGCAATAACAATAGTAACTCAGCAAGAACAATATGTGAAAAACACGTAGGCATTGGATCAGTGAATTCGTTGGATGATATTCATCATATAACAGTCAGAACCTAGGGTGATATAGAAGTAGCTACGGTTCATAAATGTAATGTAGGCATGTATTCTGTAAATAGTCATATGTGCTTATGGAAAGAACTTGCATGACATCTTTTGTCCTACCCTCCCATGGTAGCAGGGTCCATAATAAGTAAACTAAGGGATATTAAGGTCTCCTTTTAATAGAGAACCAGAACAAAGTATTAGCACATAGTAAATACATGAACTCCTCAAACTACGGTCATCACGGGAAAGTATCCCGAATACTGTCACTCCGGGGTTTATGGATCATAACACGAAATAGGTGACTATAACTTGCAAGATCGGATCTAGAACATAGATATAATGGTGATAACATAAACGGTTCAGATCTGAAACCATGGCACCGGGGCCCAAAATGACAAGCATTAAGCATGACAAGGTCATAGCAACATCAATCTTAAAAAAAATGGATATTAGGGATCAAGCAGTAATAAAACTAACTCAATTACATGATGAATCTCATCCAACTCCTCACCGACCAGCGAGCCTCCGAAGGTATTACTCACTCCCTCTAGGGAGCATCATGGAATTGGCAATGGAGAAGGATTGGTGATGACGAAGACCGAAGACTCCCCTCTCCGGAGCACCAAACGGACTCCAGATTTGGCCTCCCGATGAAGAACAGGAGGCGGTGGCGGCTCCATCTCGTGAAACGTAATAATTCTTTCTCCCTGATTATTCTCTCCGAAAATAGGATTTTAAAGCGGCGGAGATAGGGTCAGCGGGGCCACCAAGTGGGCACAATCCACCTGGGTGTGCCAGGAGGGGGGGCATGCCCTGGTGGGTTGTGTTCACCCAGGGCCCCCCTCCGGTGGTTCTTGGCTCCAGTATTTTTCTTTTATTCCATCAAAATTCTCCAAAAAGTTTCGTTCCATTCTGAGAACTTATATTTCTACAAAAAAACAACACCTTGGTAGTTCTGACAAAAACTGCATTAGTCCGGATTAGTTTCATTCAAATCATGGAAATTAGAGTCCAAAGCAAGAGTAAAAGCGTTAGGAAAAGTAGATACGACAGAGACGTATCAACTCCCCCAAGCATAAACCTTTGCTTGTTCTCAAGCAATTCAATTCATAAACTGAAAGTGAGAAAGAAAAACTTTTACGAACTCTTTTGCTCTTGTTTACATAAATGAGCTTAAGTAGCACCCAGATTTTCAGCAAAGATTATGACTAACCATGTCGATAATAACTCTTAACAATTATATTAACTAATATCAATGGCATAAGCAACTAGCGAGAAATAATAAAGCATCTCAAACGACAAAACTTTCTCAAAACAATCATGATATAATATGAAAACAGTGGTATCCCGCTAGCCCTTTCTGAGACCGTAAAACATAAATGCAGAGCACCCCTGAAGATCAAGGACTGACTAGACATTGTAATTCATGGCAAAAAAGATCCAGTCACAGTCATACTCAGTATCAATTAATAGCAATGCATACAAATGGAAGTGGTGCTCTCTAGCTAATGCTCTTTATAAGAGGATGATGACTTAGCATAAAACTAAATAGATAGGACCTTCGCAGAGGGAAGCATGGATTTGCAGAGGTGCCAGAGCTCGAGCTTTGAAACAGAGATAAATAATATTTTGAGTTGTATATTGTCAACATAACAACCAAGAGATCTCGGTATCTTCCATGCTACATACATTATAGGCGGTTCCCAAACAGAATGGTAAAGTTTATACTCTCCCACCACCAACAAGCACATTCCACGGCTGGTCTGAAACAACGGGTACCGTCCAACTAACAACAATCCTGGGAATTTTGATTTGATTTGAGCATGGGACTAGGCATCCTGATTACGGCCATTTTCTCATGAATGATGAGCGGAGTCCACTCATCATGAGAATAACCCACCTAGAATGGAAGATATTGACAGCTCTAGTTGCTACATGAGTGATTCGACCATACAAAACAGAATTTCATTTGAAGGTTTAGAGTTTGGCACATGCAAATTTACTTGGAATGGCGGGTAAATACCGCTTATAGGTAGGTAGAGTGTACTCATATGGAAGAACTTTGGGGTTTATGGAAGGGGATGCACAAGCGGTATTCCCGCTTAGTACAAGTGTGTCGGATGTTGGGTTCCGGTAGACCCTTGAGGTTCGAACTCTGGGGTGCACACGAAGATCTCTCCTCCACCGACCCACGTCCCAAAGCTTCGCTAAGAATCTAGGCTAGAAAGATGAACAACACAAGGGACATGGAGTTTATAATGGTTTAGGCCACCATTGTGGTGTAATACCCTACTCCAGTGTGTGGTGTGTGGATTGCCTCTGGGGCTGATGATGAACAATACAAAGGAAGAACAGCCTCGCGAGGGATGTTCTTGTGGGTGTGTGGTGAGGCTCTGCTTGGGAAGGATTTGATCCCAGACGCCCGATGTGTCCTCTTGCCTACCGTGGTGGCTAGCCCTATATATAGAGGCCCTGGTCCTCTTCCTAGACATTGAGCGGGAAGGGCGCCAACAATGGCCATTTTGAAGGGGAACATCTAGTACAGTTATCCTGACTAAAGTTGGTATTCGACTGCCAAAGACTCTGACGGTGACACCGTCTTGGGCTCAATGGTGACCTCCATCCTGCCGCCCTGCTGGTCTTGGTTTTGTTGCACCGAAACGGTAGCCTTTGCCTGATGCCTTGGTCTGTGCTTGCTCCCTTTGCACCAAAAAGGAAACAAGGACACTGCGCAGGCCGGCGCCCGCCTGGCGCCCGCCTGCCTCGATCGTCATGGCTTGCGTCATGAGCACCTCGTGAGGTACCCTCGCCTTGATCTCTCCGCCTCCTCGCGAGCCTGCCTGGCGAGGCCGCTCCTGAGGAAGCTTCATGTTATCCGCCCCGCGAGGCTTGGCTCCTCGCAAGGGTCTTGAGCTTGAGTCGATGAAGATGAGCCATACTGGGCCATTGTCCAAGCCACGCCACAGGCCGCAGGCAGGCGAGTCTGGGGACCCCCGTTCCTAGAACGCCGACAGTAGCCCCCGGGCCCAAGGCGCTCCCGGACTTGGCTTAGCAGAGAAGCGAAGGGGCAAGTGCGAAGCGCCATGGGCCCCAACAGCCTGCGGCCTTGGGCGCCGTGTGGTGGTTGATTGGACGTGGGCGTCTCCGCTTCCCCATGACGCCTCGACAACTGCCCAAATGACAAAAGGGCTGGCCCGGGTTAGGCTTACCTTCTTTGCTCTCATCCGTCTTGCTCCAGATCCCCTTTCTCGCTCTTCTCCTCCTTGCTTCCGGAATCCTCCAGATCTGCCTCAATCTCTCACCTCCGGCGAGCAATGGCGCCTCGCAAGACCCCGACTGGGGCCCCACTGGCGTGGTACTCACCGGCTCTGGGTCCCCCGAATATGTTGGAGAAGAATCTCGCCCTCACGCGCTTGATGACAGTGGCGCAGGGAAGTGAGGGGGCGACTATGCTCAAGCCCGGCTCCGCCCAGCCGGAAGGCAAGGGGAGCACCTTCTACCAGCTCTTCATGAGCGCCATCATCGCTGGCCTGGTGCCTCCTTTTTTTGAGTTTTTCCTTGCTGTTCTTCGCCAATACAACTTGCACGCCCTGCATCTCCACCCTAACTCTGTCCTTCTCCTGGCGATTTTCGCCTACTATTGTGAGGCTCATGTTGGGGTGATGCCCTTAGTGGCCCTGCTGTGCCATTTCTTCTCCCTCCGAGTTTCTGGTGCCCACATCACCGCATGTGCGCGCCATATCGAAGACGGGGAAGAGGATCGAAAGCTTCCGGAGCAAGTGGGTCATGGTGGACGTCGGGCGCATCCACCCCCGACTGGCACTGCCTATGGGGCAGCCCAAGGCCATTGATGCATGGTCTCGCACGGAGCTTGATGACCGTCGGGCGAATATGGTGCTGAAGAAGATGAGTGCGGACCTGAGGCCGGGCAACTTGGGGGCGGCGAAGCTGACCAGGGCCATGCTCCTGAGGGAGTTCTTGGTGCACCGGGTGGCTCCACCTCAGGCTCACTCGCGCCCCTTGTGGAGGCTCGGGGATGCGGACGCCGTCCTCCGCCTGAGCTCTGAGGCCCTGGCCGACGAGGATCTGACCGCGGCCCTCCGTTCCCTGGTTGGGGAAGATGTGGCGAGCCCGGAGGGTGCTCCTGTCCCCCCGTTCCTTCGTGATGACTGGGAGCTGGTAGTGAACGCCATGCCCACCTTCAATGGGGATGGACTGGTGTCGGCGGAAGCTCCCGAGGATCTGACGGCGATGGCAACGGTGGACTTGTCCTCCGACGACTTCGACGAGGGGGAAGAGGTAGACGAGGAGGAGGAGGAAGAGCACGACTCCGAAGCGACCGCTGAGGGGACGGGGGAGACCTTCCCTTGGCGTAGGTCCAGTGCCCTCCGTTCCATGCCAGATGACGACGAGGCCGATGCCAGACGAAGGGGAGCGGACCCACCCTTGGTCCCAAGGAAGGACAGGACGGGGCTGATCTCCCGAGGGTCTACTCCGCTCTTGGGGCTGCCTGAAGCCAGCTCCAGCCCCTCTGACGCGCCCTCTACTTCTGGACCTCCCGAGGCTGATCCCCGCAAGAGGCTTTTAGGCTTCAAGTTTGGCCAGAGGCTGCTTGAGCCCGCGAATGCCGACGAGTAAGTGCTCGACTTCTGCTTTGCTTCTTGTTTCCGTCGCCAAGGCTTAACGTCTGTATTCTTTTGGCTAGGCCGCCGCCTACAGCAAAAAGGTTGAAAGGGGCCTCGATGGCCCTGGTTGGGGCAAGCTCGCCTGTCGAGGCTGCACCTTCATCTGTGGGAAAAGGAGGCAGCGAGGCTCGTGCCTCCCCCGCCTAGTCATCCTCGCGAGGTCAGGAGGGGCATACTGGCGTGGATCCAGCCCCCGTGCCCTTGGCGACTTCGAAGGCGTCCGCTCTTGACGCTATCGTCGAGGCCACCGAGGCTCTGAAGGACCCAGTGCCTGATGCTGTGATTACGCTGCCGTCTTCTCCTCCTACTCCACCGGCTGCCGTCTCTCCGACTCCTTCCACCGTCTTGGATCATGTTGCTGCCAAGCTGGGTCGACTGCGGGAAGATCTCCAAGGCGCCGACCCCCGACTGGTGGCCTGGCGCCTGGAGTTGGTCTCTGGCTGGGTCCGCTCCGATGCCTCCATCCGAGCGGCGCTGAGCCAGGCTGTGTTGGCCCTCGAGGAGGAGAAACAAGCCACCTCCCAGGCCAAGGCCACTCATGATGCAGCTTTGGGGGACGCCACAAACGTCAGGAGCCGCTGCAAGGCGCTGGAGGACGAGCTGCAAGGCCTGAGTGACGAGCTTGCCAAGGAGGTCCGGGGCCGCCAGGAGAAGGAGGAGGAGATGATGGCTCGGGAGGCTGCCGTCAGGGATCGCGACGCGGAGCTCTCGATCGATCGCGGCCGGTTGGGGATGCTGGAGCAGGCACTAAAGCCGGAGAGGGTCGAGCTGGACGCCAAGGCTAAGATCTTGGCTGAGGATCGGGTGGCCCTCGCGTAGCTAGAGGAGAAGGCTCGCATCACGCTGAAGACGCTCTACAACGGTGGCTTAGAGAAGCCGCTAGCTGGCGGGAGGACGGCCCCGCCAAGCTGCTTCCCTTCTTGGTCTAGGCGCTTGAAGATGTCGCGGACGGCATCGGCCCCACGGCCGAGGCCGAAGCGCGTGTCCTTTCTTCCGCAGCGCTGACGCGCGTCCTCAGCCACGTCTACCTTCGTGACCCCAATGCCGACCTCGACAGCTTGCTGGAGCCTGTGAGCAGCGAGCTTGCCACCGCTACTGCTGAGGCTGTGAAGGGCCGAGCGGAGGCCTTGCTGGTGAAGTTCCGTGCCTTCAGCACCAGGCCCAAGCAAGGTGCTGCCAGCTCCGCGGCTTCGGGAGGTGGAGCTGCCCAGCGCGACCCCACCACAAGCGATGATGCTGCCAAAAAGTGACCTCTTCGTGGCTTCTATCCTGTTTTAATTCCTGCAACATGCACCATGCCTCGTGGAGGCGTTTAAACTTGTGTTTGGCATTGTGAAAACAACCTATGGTCTGTAATATTTGCTTCTGAATTTCCAAGAATTTGCAGTTTTCCTCCCTATTTGCTTTGTGTTCTACGTCGGCAGGCCCGACCCCACGCATACCTCAGCCGCCGTTAGCCCCGACCGGGAACCAGGACAAAACCAAGGAGTGAGGGGCTACATGACCAGTTAGGCTCCTCAATCGCGATGCTCAGGAGTCCCCCTTGACGCGCGAACAACAAATAGGGACGAGAGGTGTAGGAGTGGATTTGTCGTTCTACGTCGGCAGGGCCCGGCACCGCGCACACCTCAGCCGCCGTTAGCCTTTCGGAACTAAGGGGTGAGGGGCTACGTGACCAGTTAGGCTCCTGAGTCGCGATGCTCAGGAGTCCCCCTTGACGCTCAAACGGTCTCCGTACCTTGGCTCCGCTCGGGGAGGGGCGCGTGACGACCAGATCCGAGGGACCTGGCTGGGTGGTGTGCGCTCAGGCGTGGCCTGGGCGCAGCCCCCGTGTCCAGCCCCCTCGCGCGGTGCTCCCTGCTACGTCTTGAGCTTGCGTTGGTTTTCCTTGAAGAGGAAAGGGTGATGCAGCAAAGTAGCATAGTATTTCCCTCAGTTTTTGAGAACCAAGGTATCAATCCAGTAGGAGGCTCCTTAACAAGTCCCACAAACCTACACAAACAAACAAAGGACTCGCAACCAACACGATAAAGGGGTTGTCAATCCCTTCATGGCCACTTGCGAAAGTGAGATCTGATAGAGATAGTATGATAAGCTAAATATAGTTTTGGTATTTTATAATATAGATGCAGAAAATAAAGATGCAAATAAAAGTAGATTGGAAGCAAATATGATAAGAGATAGACCCGGGGCCCATAGGTTTCACTAGAGGCTTCTCTCGAGATAGCATAAGTATTACGGTGGGTGAACAAATTACTGTCGAGCAATTGATAGAAAAGCAAATAATTATGAGATTATCTAGGCATGATCATGTATATAGGCATCACGTCCGCAACAAGTAGATCGACTCCTGCCTGCATCTACTACTATTACTCCACACATCGACCGCTATCCAGCATGCATCTAGAGTATTAAGTTCATAAGAACAGCGTAACGCATTAAGCAAGATGACATGATGTAGAGGGATAAACTCAAGCAATATGATATAAACCCCATCTTTTTATCCTTGATGGCAACAGTACAATACGTGTCTTGCAACCCTTTCTGTCACTGGGTAAGAACACCGCAAGATTGAACCCAAAGCTAAGCACTTCTCCCATGGCAAGAAAGATCAATCTAGTAGGCCAAACCAAACTGATAATTCGAAGAGACTTGCAAAGATAACTCAATCATACATAAGAGAATTCAGAGAAGATTCAAATATTATTCATAGATAAACTTGATCATAAACCCACAATTCATCGGATCTCGACAAACAAACCGCAAAAAGAGATTACATCAAATAGATCTCCACAAGAGAGGGGGAGAACATTGTATTGAGACCCAAAAAGAGAGAAGAAGCCATCTCGCTAATAACTATGGACCCGTAGGTCTGTGTTAAACTACTCACAACACATCGAAAGGGCTATGGTGTTGATGTAGAAGCCCTCCGTGGTTGATTCCCCCTCCGGCAGAGTGCCGGCGAAGGCTCCAAGATGGGATCTCGCGGATACATAAGGTTACGGTGGTGGAAATAGTGCTTCGTCTGCTCCCTGGATGTTTTTGGGGTACTTAGGCTTATATAGGAGGAGGAAGTACGTCGGTGGACGCCCGAGGGGCCCACAAGACAGGAGGGCGCGCACTATAGGGGGGGCGGGGCGCCCTCCTATCTCGTGGAAGCTTCGGCTGCTTCTAGACTTGCACTCCAAGTCCTCTGGATCACGTTCGTTCCAAAAATCACGCTCCCGAAGGTTTCATTCCGTTTGGGCTCCGTTTGATATTCATTTTCTTCGAAATACTGAAATAGGCAAAAAACAACAATACGGGCTGGGCCTCCGGTTAGTAGGTTAGTCCCAAAAATGATATAAATGTGTAAAATAAAGCCCATAAACATCCAAAACAGGTAATATAATAGCATGGAACAATCAAAAATTATAGATACGTTGGAGACGTATCAAGCATTCCCAAGCTTAATTCCTACTCGTCCTCGAGTAGGTAAATTATAAAAAAGAAATTTTTGATGTGGAATGCTACCTAGCATAATTCTCAATGTAATTTTCTTTATTGTGGCATGAATGTTCAGATCCAAATGATTCAAGATAAAAGCTTATAAAACATAAAAATAATAATGCTTCAAAGCATACTAACAAATAATCATGTCCTATCAAAATAGCATAGCCAAAGAAAGCTTATCCCTACAAAATCATATAGTTAGGCCATGCTTCATTTCCATTACAGAAAATACTCCCATCATGCACAACCCCGATGACGAGCCGAGCAATTGGTTCATACTTTTTAACGCGCTTCAGCTTTTCAACTCTTACACAATACATGAGCACAAGCCATGGACATAGCACTATGGTGGTCTACGGTGGTGGTTGTGAGGACAAAAAGTGGGAGAAGATAGTCTCACATCAACTAGGCGTATCAACGGGCTATGGAGCTGCCCATCAATAGATATCAATGTGAGTGAGTAGGGATTGCCATGCAACGGATGCACTAGAGCTATAAATGTATGAAAGCTCAACAAAAGAAACTAAGTGGGTGTGCATCCAACTTGCTTGCTCACGAAGACCTAGGGCACTTTGAGGAAGCCCATCATTGGAATATACAAGCCAAGTTCTATAATAAAAAAATCCCACTAGTATATGAAAGTGACAACATATGAGACTCTCTATCATGAAGATCATGGTGCTAATTTGAAGCACAAGTGTGGAAAAAGAGATAGTAGCAATTGTCCCTCCTCTCTTTTTCTCTCATTTTATTTTTTCTTTTACTTTTTTTTTCTTTTTCTTTTTTCTTTTTCTTTCTTTTTCTTTTTTTGTGGGCTTCTTTGGCCTCTTTTATTTTTATAAAGTCCGAAGTCCCATCCCGACTTGTGGGGGATAGTCTTCGCCATCCTTTCCTCACTGGGACAATGCTCTAATAATGAAGTTCATCACACTTTTATGGATTTACAACTCAAGAATTACAAGTCAAAGCTAGAACAAAATATGACTCTATATGAATGCCTCCGGCGGTGTGCCGGGATATGCAATGAATCAAGAGCGACATGTATGAAAATTATGAAGGTGGCCTTGCCACAAATACGATGTCAACTACATGATCATGCAAAGAGCAATATGACAATGATGAAACGTGTCATAATAAACGGAATGGTGGAAAGTTGCATGTCAATATATCTCGGAATGGCTATGGAAATGCCATAATAGGTAGGTATGATGGCTGTTTTGAGGAAGGTAAATAATGGGTACATGATACCGGCAAAAGTTGCGCGGTAATAAGAAAAGCTAGCTAAGTGGAAGGATGAGTGTGCGTATATCCATGGACTCACATTAGTCATAAAGAACTCATATACTTATTGCAAAAATCTACTTAGCCCTCGAAGCAAAGTAATACTACGCATGCCCCAAGAGGGATATATTGGTAGGAAAAATCCATCGCTCGTCCCCGACTGCCACTCATAAGGAAGACAATCAAAAGAGCACCTCATGCAACAAATTTGTCACACAACTTTTACTATACGTGCATGCTTCGGCACTTGCCAACTTCAACAAAAGTATTTCTCAATTTCATAATTATCCACTAGCATGACCCTAACATTACTACCTTTATATATCAAAACAATTATCAAGCATCAAATTTATCCTAGCACCCAATTCTTTTCTATGATAGTTTTTATTATACCCAACTTGGATGCTCATCATTCTAGGACCAAATTTGTAACCATAGAAAATACCATGCTGTTCTAAAAGACTCTCAAAATAATATAAGTGAAGCATGAGAGACTAGCAATTTCTTCAAAATTAATCCACCGCCATGCTCTAAAAGATATAAGTGAAGCACTAGAGCAAAAACTATCAAGCTCAAAAGATATAAGTGAAGCACAAAGAGTGTTCTAGCAAATTTCAATCAAACAGGCTTCTCCCAAAAGGTGTGTACAGCAAGGATGGTTGTGGTAAACTAAAAAGCAAAGACTAATATAATACACGACGCTCCAATCAAAACACATATAATGTGGCAAATAAAAATATAGCTCCAAAGTAAAGTTACCAATGAACGAAGACGAAAGAAGGGATGCCTTCCCAGGGCATCCCCAAGCTTAGGATTTTGGATATCCTTGAATATCTTGGGGTGCCTTGGGCATCCCCAAGCTTAGGCTCTTGCCACTCTTTATTCCATATTCCATAAAAAGCTTTACCCAAAACTTGAAAACTTCACAACACAAAACTCAACAGGAAAACTTATAAGCTCCGTTAGTGAAAGAAAACAAAACCCCCACATAAGGTACTGTAATGAACTCATTATTTATTTATTTTGGAGTTAAACCTACTGTATTCCGACTTCTCAATGGTTTATAAACTATTTTACTAGCCATAGATGCATCAAAATAAGCAAACAACACACGAAAAAACAGAATCTGTCAAAAACAGAACAGTCTGTAGCAATCTGTAACTAACGCAAACTTCTAGAACTCTAAAAATCCTACCAAAATAGGATGTACTGTACAATTTGTTTATTGATCATAAACAAAAAGAATCAATGCAAAATCTCGTTCCTGTGATTTATTGAATTCTTTCTCGTGAGCGCAAAGTTTCTGTTTTTCAGCAGAATCAAATCAACTATCATCATAGTTTATCCTATAGGTTCTACTTGGCACAAACACTAATTAAAAGATAAAAACACATCTAAACAGAAATTAGAAGCAAAAACTTAATACTAAACAGAAAAAAAACAAAAAACACAAAGAAAATTGGGTTGCCTCCCAACTAGCGCTATCGTTTAACGCCCCTAGCTAGGCATAAAAGCGAAGATAGACCTAAGTAGTGCCATCTTTGGCACTTGATTCATAAGTAGCCCACATGATAGATTCATAAGGTAATTTGACTTTCTTTCTTGTAAAGTGCTCCATGCCTTTCTTTAATGGAAATTGGAATCTAATATTCCCTTCCTTCATATCAATAATCGCACCAATCGTTCTAAGGAAAGGTCTACCAAGAATAATAGGGCAAGAAAGATTAAAATCTATATCGAGAACGATAAAATCCACGGGCACCAAATTTCTATTTGCAACAATGAGAACATCATTGATCCTTCGCATTGGCTTTTTAATGGTGGAATCCGCAAGGTGCAAATTTAAAGAGCAATCATCAAGATCATGGAAACCTAGAATATCACATAAAGTTTTCGGAATCGTGGAAACACTAGCACCCAAATCACACAAAGCAAAACACTCATAATCTTTAATTCTAATCTTTATAGTAGGTTCCCACTCATCATTAAGTTTTCTAGGTATAGAAACTTCCAAATTAAGTTTTTCATCATAAGATTGCAACAAGGCATCAACGATATGTTTGGTAAAAGCTTTATTTTGACTATAAGCATGAGGAGAATTAACAACGGATTGCAACAAGGAAATACAACCTTCTAAAGAACAATTATCATAATCAAATTCCTTGAAATCCGAGATAGTGGGTTCAATACTATTTAAAGTCATGACCTCTCCAATCCCACTTTTACCAAATTTAGCATCAAGATCTAAAAACTCCGAATTCTTGGGACGCCTTCTAGGTAAAGTTGACTCATCATCATTCCCATAATTATCAAGATTCATATTGCAAAACATAGAGCTAATAGGAGACGCATCAATAACTTTAAGATCTTCATCATTATTTTCATGTAAACTAGAAGAACACGCTTTTATAAAGCTATATTTTTTAGCACGCAATCTAGTAGTTCTTTCCTTACACTCATCAATGGAAATTCTCATTGCTTGGAGAGACTCATTGATATCATGTTTAGGAGAAGAAGATCTAATTTTAAGAGAATCAACATCAAGCGAAAGTCTATCAACATTCCTAGCCAAATCATCAACTTTGAGCAATTTTTCTTCAAGCAAAGCATTATAATTCTTTTGAGAATTCATAAATTCTTTAACACTATTCTCAAAATCAGAGGGCATCTTATTAAAATTGCCATAAGAATTATTGTAGGAATTTCCATAATTATTAGAGGAATTTCTAGGGAACGGTCTAGCATTAAAGTTTCCTCTATAGGCATTGTTTCCAAAAACTATTGCTACCAACAAAATTCACATCCATAGATTCATTATTATTCTCAATCAAAGTAGACAAAGGCATATCATTGGGATCAAGAGGAGTATTTTTAGTAGCAAACAACTTCATAAGTTCATCCATCTTTCCACTCAAAACATTCATTTCTTCTATATCATGCACTTTTTTACTAGAAGATCTTTCGGTGTGCCATTGAGAATAATTAGCCATAATATTATCAAGAAGTTTTGTAGCATCCCCTAACGTGATTTCCATAAACGTGCCTCCCGCGGCCGAATCTAAGAGATTTCTAGAAGCAAAGTTCAAACCGGCATAAATTTTTTGTATGATCATCCATAAATTCAAACCATGAGTAGGGCAATTACGAATCATCAATTTTATTCTTTCCCAAGATTGGGCAACATGCTCATGATCAAGTTGTTTAAAATTCATAATATCGTTCCTAAGAGTGATAATCTTAGCGGGAGGAAAAATACTTAGAGATAAAATCATCTTTGCACTTGTTCCAAGAATCAATACTATTTTTAGGCAAAGACGAAAACCAAACTTTAGCACGATCTCTAAGTGAAAACGGAAATAACTTCAATTTAACAATATCGTTATCCGTATCTTTCTTCTTTTGCATATCACACAAATCAACAAAATTGTTTAGATGAGTAGCGGCATCTTCACTAGGAAGGCCGGCGAATTGATCTTTCATAACAAGATTCAACAAAGCAGTATTGATTTCACAAGACTCAACATCATTAAGAGGAGCAACTGGAGTACTAAGGAAATCATTATTATTGGTATTCGAGAAATCACACAATTTGGTATTATCTTGCGCCATGGCAACAAGTAATCCAACACACAAGCAAACAGAAAAAGGCAAGCGAAAGAGAGAGGAGAAGATTGGGAAAGAGAGGGAAAATAAAATGGCAAGGGTGAAGTGTGGGAGAGGAAAACGAGAGGCAAATGGCAAATAATGTAAATGCGAGGGAGATGAGTTTGTGATGGGCACTTGGTATGTCTTGACTTGAGCGAAGACCTCCCCGGCAACGGCGCCAGAAATCCTTCTTGCTACGTCTTGAGCTTGCGTTGGTTTTCCTTGAAGAGGAAAGGGTGATGCAGCAAAGTAGCGTAAGTATTTCCCTCGGTTTTTGAGAACCAAGGTATCAATCCAGTAGGAGGCTCCTCAACAAGTCCCACGAACCTGCACAAACAAACAAAGAACTCGCAACCAACGTGATAAAGGGGTTGTCAATCCCTTCACGGCCACTTGCGAAAGTGAGATCTGATAGAGATAGTATGATAAGATAAATATATTTTTGGTATTTTATAATATAGATGCAGAAAATAAAGATGCAAATAAAAGTAGATTGGAACCAACTATGATAAGAGATAGACCCGGGGGCCATAGGTTTCACTAGAGGCTTCTCTCGAGATAGCATAAGTATTACGGCGGGTGAACAAATTACTGTCGAGCAATTGATAGAAAAGCGAATAATTATGAGATTATCTAGGCATGATCATGTATATAGGCATCACGCCCGCAACAAGTAGACCAACTCATGCCTGCATCTACTACTATTACTCCACACATCGACCGCTATCCAGCATGCATCTAGAGTATTAAGTTCATAAGAATAGAGCAACGCATTAAGCAAGATGACATGATGTAGAGGGCTAAACTCAAGCAATATGATATAATCCCCATCTTTTTATCCTCGATGGAAACAATACAATACGTGTCTTGCAACCCTTTCTGTCACTCGGTAAGAACACCACAAGATTGAACCCAAAGCTAAGCACTTCTCCCATGGCAAGAAAGATCAATCTAGTAGGACAAACCAAACTGATAATTCGAAGAGACTTGCAAAGATAACTCAATCATACATAAAAGAATTCAGAGAAGATTGAAATATTATTCATAGATAAACTTGATCATAAACCCACAATTCATCGGATGTCGACAAACACACAGCAAAAAGAGATTACATCAAATAGATCTCCACAAGAGAGGGGGAGAACATTGTATTGAGATCCGAAAAGAGAGAAGAAGCCATCTAGCTAATAACTATGGACCCGTAGGTCTGTGGTAAACTACTCACAACTCATCAGAAGGGCTATGGTGTTGATGTAGAAGCCCTCCGTGGTCGATTCCCCCTCCAGCAGAGTGCCGGCGAAGGCTCCAAGATGGGATCTCGCGGATACAGAAGGTTATGGTGGTGGAAATTGTGTTTCATCTATGCCCTGGATGTTTTTGGGGTACGTAGGCTTATATAGGAGGAGGAAGTACGTCGGTGGACGCCCGAGGGGCCCATGAGACAGGGGGGCGCGCCCTATAGGGGGGGGTCCTATCTCGTGGAAGCTTCGGCTACTTCTTGACTTGCACTCCAAGTCCTCTGGATCACGTTCGTTACAAAAATCACGCTCCTGAAGGTTTCATTCCGTTTGGACTCCGTTTGATATTCCTTTTCTTCAAAATACTGAAATAGGCAAAAAAACAGCAATACGGGCTGGGCCTCCGATTAGTAGGTTAGTCCCAAAAATGATATAAATGTGTAAAATAAAGCCCATAAACATCCAAAACAGGTAATATAATAGCATGGAACAATCAAAAATTATAGATACGTTGGAGACGTATCAAGCATCCCCAAGCTTAATTCCCGCTCGTCCTCGAGTAGGTTAATGATAAAAAAGAAATTTTTGATGTGGAATGCTACCTAGCATAATTCTCAATGTAATTTTCTTTATTGTGGCATGAATGTTCAAATCCAAATGATTCAAGATAAAAGCTTATAAAACATAAAAATAATAATGCTTCAAAGCATACTAACAAATAATCATGTCCTATCAAAATAGCATAGCCAAAGAAAGCTTATCCCTACAAAATCATATAGTTAGGCCATGCTTCATTTCGATTACACAAAATACTCCCATCATGCACAACCCCGATGACGAGCCGAGCAATTGGTTCATACTTTTTAATGCGCTTCAGCTTTTCAACTCTTACTCAATACATGAGCACAAGCCATGGACATAGCACTATGGTGGTCTACTGTGGTGGTTGTGAGGACAAAAAGTGGGAGAAGATAGTCTCACATCAACTAGGCGTATCAATGGGCTATGGAGATGCCCATCAATAGATATCAATGTGAGTGAGTAGGGATTGCCATGCAACGGATGCACTAGAGCTATAAATGTATGAAAGCTCAACAAAAGAAACTAAGTGGGTGTGCATCCAACTTGCTTGCTCACGAAGACCTAGGGCACTTTGAGGAAGCCCATCATTGGAATATACAAGCCAATTTCTATAATGAAAAATTCCCACTAGTATATGAAATTGACAACATATGAGACTCTCTATCATGAAGATCATGGTGCTAATTTGAAGCACAAGTGTGGAAAAAGAGATAGTAGCAATTGTCCCTTCTCTCTTTTTCTCTCATTTTATTTTTTTCTTTTACTCTTTTTTTCTTTTTCTTTTTCTTTTTTCTTTCTTTTTTTTTCTTTTTTTGTGGGCTTCTTTGGCCTCTTTTATTTTTATAAAGTCCGAAGTCCCATCCCAACTTTTGGGGGATAGTCTTCGTCATCCTTTCCTCACTAGGACAATGCTCTAATAATGAAGTTCATCACACTTTTATTGATTTACAACTCAAGAAGTACAACTCAAAGCTAGAACAAAATATGACTCTATATGAATGCCTCCGGTGGTATACCGGGATATGCAATGAATCAAGAGCGACATGTATGAAAATCATGAAGGTGGCCTTGCCACAAATACAATGTCAACTACATGATCATGCAAAGAGCAATATGACAATGATGAAACGTGTCATAATAAATGGAACGGTGGAAAGTTGCATGGCAATATATCTTGGAATGGCTATGGAAATGGCATAATCGATACGTAGGCTTATATTGGAGGAGGAAGTACGTCAGTGGACGCCCGAGGGGCCCACGAGATAGGGGGCGCGCCCTATAGGGGGGGGGTGCCCTCCTATCTCGTGGAAGCTTCGGCTGCTTCTTGACTTGCACTCCAAGTCATGTGGATCACGTTCATTCCAAAAATCATGCTCCCAAAGGTTTCATTCCGTTTGGACTCCATTTGATATTCCTTTTCTTCGAAATACTGAAATAGGCAAAAAAACAGCAATACGGGCTGGGCCTCCGGTTAGTAGGTTAGTCCCAAAAATGATATAAATGTGTAAAATAAAGCCCATAAACATCCAAAACAGGTAATATAATAGCATGGAACAATCAAAAATTATAGATACGTTGGAGACGTATCACTCCCGAGGGGAGGCGTTACGATAGGGCCGGACACTAAGCTTTGGGCTCCCTGAGGTTGATGCAGCCATGGGCCGCCCTCAGTTGTTTATCACCAGCGCGGAGCATAGCGCTTCCATATGTGTACGGGCATAGCCGCTCCTCGACAGTGTCGTCAGCCAGCGCGGAGCATGGTGCTTCCACTGGTGCGTGGGAGGGGGCTCCCCTCCGGGAGGAGCCCCCGGGGCATGTACAGCCCCGCCCTGACACGTGGCCGGCACGGTAGGGCTAGACAAGGTGTATCTAGGCACCCGTGAGCCAGAGTGGGACTCACGGGGCCCTACCTCAAGGTGGGTTGCGCCTGGCTCTGGGCCTTTGCTGGTGGTACGTTCCTGCAAGATCGGTTAGATGCCAATGCTCTACGTCCTCAAGTCCCGGCCCTCGAGCGAGCTCAGCGTCGCTAGTATGCTCAGGTGCTCCCCTTTTAAGAGCCCATGAGTCACGATGCTCAGGTGCCCCCCTTTTAATGTGCAAGCGATTAGCATGAAGGAGAAAAGGGGCCCATGGTAGGCAACAACGATAATCATAGCTGGTCAAATGTGCATGGCACACGACCTAGATAAATGCGGGAAAGATACATGCCACTGGGTCAGGCCCGAGCGGCTTGGGGATAATGCAGCCCGAGGGGCGCCCCCAACAAGTTAAACTAAAGACATGAGCAAAAGAGATACATGCCACAGGGACGGACCCACGTGACCTGGGAATGATGCAGCCCTGGGGGCGCTCCCAGCTTAAATGGAACTTGAAAGATGTCACCTGATACTGTTGGAGACGAAGGAGTGTTGGGGTAGCGGACGACGCACGGTGAGGAAGCCGACCCTCACGAGCCCCCAGGGCCTTGAGCCTCGGGAGGCTCCGGGGGCCCAGGCGGCTCCTCGAGGACGATCTCCATCTCTGCCAGGACCACACGGTGCCTGACCTCTTGAGCCTCCAGAATGCTCCACACCAGGCGCTGATGAGCAGCAGCTGTGTTCGGCAGGCTGAGAGGCATGCGAACGTAGCTGTGAGGTGGACCCTCGCAACGTCCCACGCGTGAAGGCCAGAGGCGCTCGTGAGACGCGGCTCGGTTGAGTCCTGGTACGTCGATGCAGACGCGTAGCCCACCATCCTCGCCTGGATGGGGAGCTACGGCAGGTAAGCGGCGGCTGCCGCGCGTGACTCTTGACTCCTGTAGCTTCTGGGTTATTTTAGTGATGAACTCCTGAGGCTTGGACCTTCCTTGCTTCGTACCTTCCTGAGGGAAACGTGCCACGAAGCACGCCTCCAAGTGGTGCCCGAGCGCCTCCCTCGTGACCTTGGCAAAGTCAGTGGCCCTCCAGGAGAGAGCCCCCGAGCCTTGCCTAAGGAGGGCGCCGGGCGTGCCTTCCTATGCGATGGAGGGAGGCGCCCCTTGAACGGGCGCGGATCCTGGCGCCATGCCACTGGAGGTGCCTGCCTCCAGAGGGCTCGGGCCAGGTGATGTCTTCTTCTTCTTGGGAACTGCCTCAAGAAGGCTCCCGCTCTAGCGATCCGGGTCTTCGATTGACACGGCCTGGAAGGCACGCTCGAGAGAACACACCGCATCTTTCTCCTCAGAGGGGACTGTAATGACCCCACCGCTTCCTGGCATCTTGAGAACATTGTAGCCATGGTGAGTCACCGCCATGAACTTGGCCAAGCCTGGATATCCGAGTATGGCATTGTACAACAGGCGAATGTGGGCGACGTCGAAGTCGATGAGCTCAGTACGATAGTTTTTGCGCTGTCCGAATGTGACAGGGAGGTAGACTTGCCCTATCGGGGTGGTAGAACCATCAGTGACTCTTGAGAAAGGCTTGGTTGGTTGAAGCTGATCATAGGGCACTTGGAGATTGTTGAATGTCTCGACAGACAGAACATTGAGCCCTGCGCCACCATCGATGAGGGTCCTGGTGACCTGCACATTCTGATGACTGGGGAACAAAGCATTGGGAGGACCCTAGCTGTTGCTGCGCACTTGAGCTCATCCGCTGAGCTAAACGTGATGGCACACGTGGACCACCTGAGAGGGCGCGAGGCCTCGAGCTTTGGGAGGACTGCATTCACCTCGCGAGCAAACTGCTTGAAGATGCGCTGAGAGGCTGGGGCTTGAGATCCGCCCAAGATGCAAGCGATAGCACACGGCTCCTGGAAGCCCCCAGCCCCCTCGTCCTGATGCTGGTCTTCATTCCTCCTTGGTGGCAGTGGCAGAGGAGGGAGGCCTGCGTTGCCTTGCGGGCGATCCTCACGAGGATGATCCCTCCAAGCCCCCTCACGAGGCTGGTCCTGCCAGCGGTCCTCGCGAGGTCGGTCACGCCACCCTTGGCGAGGGCCACGATCTTCCCATCGTCCTCCACCTCTTCCTCCTCCTCGTCCATAGCCCCAATCACTGTACTCGGGGCGTCGGCCGACACGTCCTTCTCGCACGGCCCTGAGCTCTTGGCATTCATTGGTATTGTGAGTGTGGATGTCGTGGTACACACAGTACCGGCTGCCCTTGGACGACTCCGGCTGATCCCTGCCATGCTTGGTGTCTGGCTCAGCTGCGAGCACAATTGCACCTTTGCGCTGCACGTCCTTAGCCTTGGCTTTCTTCTCTTCAGGATCAGCGGTTGGAAGCTCGAGGAGGGAGATACGTCCCTCCTCAGCCCTGGCGCACTTGGTCGCCAAGTTGATAAACTCCAGAGATGTGCACAGATCCTCGCGGATCGCCAGTTCCTCCTTCATCTTGATGTCACGGACGCCATCAGAGAAGGCTGAGATGATGGCCTCCTCAGTCACCCTGGGGATCTTGAGTCGTGCGTTGTGGAAGCGCTGGATGTACTTCTGCAGGGTCTCTCCTGGTTGTTGCTTGATGCGGCGCAAGTCACTCATGGCCGGGGGCCGGTCGCGAGTGCCTTGGAAGTTGGCGATGAAGCGGGTGCGCATCTCGTCCCAAGAGGAGATCGTGTTGGGAGGCAGGTTCAGGAGCCAGGTGCGGGCAGCATCCTTAAGCGCCATGGGAAACCAGTTCACCATGAATTTTTCATCTCCCTTGGCCGCTTTGATGCCCAGCTCGTAGAGCTGAAGGAACTCCGCAGGGTCTGCGGTGCCGTCGTAGCGAGGAGGCAGATCCGGCTTGAACTTGCCCGACCAGGCCACGCCGTGTAGCTCGGCGGTGAAGGCGCGGCAGCCTGCTGTGGACACCGGAGGCCTTTGCTGACGAAGGGCTTGATCCTGGGGGTCTCCGTGCGCTGCCGCCAGGTGCATCGCGGGGTCTTGGCGCGCTGGAGCAGGAATGCGATCATGGCACGCTGGTGCAGGGAGCACACGAGCGCCTTCTTGAGGGCGAGGGACTTCTTCGTAGCTCCTTTCTTGATGCGCGGGCGCTGGGCGCGGTGGGTCTCGCCCAGGGGCCGCGCGCCTTGGAGCCAGGACGCCTTTTTGGGGAGGAGGCGGCGGAGGCGCCTACGGAGGTGCGTTGCCCGCGCAAGACGGAGGGCGATGCAGCAAAAGGGACAGCGCAGGGGATCCCCCTGCGGCGCTGACGAGCTCGGTGATGCGAGCGAGCCACTCTTCCTAGAGGTCGTCGTTGGGGCGTAGTGGAGGAGCTCACGCGCCAGTAGCAACGCGGCGTGCGCGTCCGCCGGAGCACGACGAGCGTGCGACGACGAGCCTGCTGGAGTCAGCGATGGGTTGGCGCTGTGGCCTTCCTGCTGCACCGAGGGGTGCAGCGACGACGCCTACTGCTCGTTCCCCTCCGGGCCAGTGGCGGCGTGGGCGGCAAGCAACAGGGAACGACCGGGAGGCCCACTGACGGGAGCCGTCTGGGCGACATGGGCAGTGAGAGCAGCCCAACGCTCGGCACGGGCTCGGCGAGCGTCAGCCATGGACGCGACAGACGACGGAGCGCAAGACGGCAGAAGAAAAGATTCCGGCACACCCCTACCTGGTGCGCCAAATGTTGGATGTTGGGTTCCGGCAGACCCTTGAGGTTCGAACTCTAGGGTGCGCACGAAGATCTCTCCTCCACCGACCCATGTCCCAAAGCTTCGCTAAGAACCTAGGCTAGCAAGATGAACAACACAAGGGACACGGAGTTTATACTGGTTCAGGCCACCATTGTGGTGTAATACCCTACTCTAGTGTGTGGTGTGTGGATTTCCTCTGGGGATGATGAATACAAAGGAAGAACAGCCTCGCGAGGGATGTTCTTGTGGGTGTGTGGTGAGGCTCTGCTTGGGAAGGATTTGATCCCAGATGCCCGATGTGTCCTCCTGCCTACTGTGGTGCCTAGCCCTATATATAGAGGCCATGGTCCTCTTCCCAGATATTGAGCGAGAAGGGCGCCAACAATGGCCATTTTGAAGGGGAACATCTAGTACACTTATCCTGACGAAAGTTGGTCTTCGACTGCCAAAGACTCTGACGGTGATGCCGTCTTGGGCCCCATGGTGACCTCCATCCTGCTGCCCTGCTGGTCTTGGACTTGTTGCACCGAAACGGTAGCCTTTGCCTGATGCCTTGGTCTGTGCTTGCTCCCTTTGGACCAAAGAGGAAACAAGGACACTGCACAGGCCGGCGCCTGCCTGGCGCCCACCTGCCTCGATCGTCATGGCTTGCGTCATGAGCACCTCGTGAGGTACCCTCGCCTTGATCTCTCCGCCTCCTCGCGAGCCTGCCTGGCGAGGCCGCTCCTGAGGAAGCTTCCTGTCATCCGCCCCATGAGGCTTGGCTCCTCGCGAGGGACTTGAGCTTGAGTCAATGAAGATGGGCCGTACTGGGCCACTGTTGGAGCCACGCTGCAGGCCGCAGGCAGGCAAGTCTGGGGGCCCCCGTTCCCAGAACACCGACAAAGTGAAGGCTAGAAAGATACAGGGAAGCGACCAACTACAAAGCCACACAGTCATAAACATGCATTAAAATTAACCAACAATGAGTGCAAGCATGAGTAGGATATAAATCACCATGAACATAAATATTGTGGAGGCTATGTTAATTTTGTTTCAACTACATGCGTGAACATGTGCCAAGTCAAGTCACTCGAATCATTCAAAGGAGGATACCATCCTATCATACTACATCACAACCATTTTAATAGCATGTTGGCACGCAAGGTAAACCATTAGAAACTGCTAGCTAATTAAGCATGGCATGAGTAACCATAATCTTTAATTGCAAACATGTTTCATTCATAATAGGTTGAATAAAAAACGATGAACTAATCATATTTACAAAAACAAGATAGATCGAGTTCATACCAGCTTTTCCTCATCTCAATCATTTCATCATATGTCGTCATTATTGCCTTTCACTTGCATGACCGAATGGTGTGGATAATAATAATAGTGCACGTGCATTGAACTAAGCTAGAATCTGCAAACATTTATTCAAAGTAGAAGACAAGGTAATATGGGCTCTTTGTTAGATCTACAATAATGCATATGAGAGCCACTCAACATTTTCATCGTGCTCTTCTCCTCTTGACCCCCAAAGAAAAGAAAAGAATTTCAAAGAAACACACTGAAATGTTTTTGGAGTTTTTGTTTTTCTGAAGGAAATAAAACAAGAACAAGAGAAACTATTTACACGGGAAAGCTCCCAACAAGCAAAATAAGAACGGGAAATCTTTTTGGGTTTTCCTTTTAATACTACTACTAAGCATGCATGAAAAATAAACTAGCTAGAAGCTACAACTATTTTTTTTGTTTTTTATCAAAGTTTTTCAAACACACAAGAAGAAAGCAAGAAAAGAAAATAAACTAGCATGGATAATTCAATGAAAAAGTATGAACACCGATAAGTAGAGTGAATGTGTGAACATGAATGTAATGACGGTGAGAAATGCGTACTCCCCCAAGCTTAGGCTTTTGGCCTAAGTTGGTCTAAGCCCATGGATCAAAGTAGCCCTCTTTAGTGTACTGAGGAGGATCCTGGGGGTTCCACTGGTTAGCGAGCTACTGCGGATCCCACTGATAAATAGACTCTTGATATGGATCGTGTCCCCCTCCAATATGCGTCAATATCCACGGGCAAAACAAAGTACCTGCCTGAATGAAGATCGAACAAAATAGGGACAGGCAAGGTAACAATTTGAAAATTATCCTCGTCAAATATTGGGTTATAAATGAGTCTCTTTTCCTTATCATAGCAAAGAAAATCATATGCTACCATACTCTTATAATCTAAGTAAATAGCGGGCATCAACTTTTCTTCTTTCTCATAGTGTCTAATAGGCATCTCAAAATATTTAGCAAGACGAGAAGCATATATACTTCCAAAGATAGTACCCTTTATACAGTTTAAACTCAACCGTTTAGCAATCATAGCGCCTAAACTGAAAGTTTTATCACGAAGTAAAGCATGGCACAAAATGGCAAGGTCAGGAGCACTAAGGACTCCACTATCCCAGTGACCAATTAAACATGTACTAGCAAATAATGAGTAGTAGCGCAGGACAGGAAAATGTATACTAGATGTTATGGCTGTTGACACCTTTCTCCAACAGTAATCTCCTTTCCCCAACAGTAATATCCTTAATAAAATCTTCCACATCACTAGGACGTGGTTCCTCGATGCTGCCCTCAAAAGTTATCTTGCAAACCTCACAAAAATCATAGAGCAACATCTCCTTATACTCATCATATAAATAAAATTCTACCGAGGGTGGTGATCTCCTAGCATTAAAGTGAAAATTTTGCACGAAAATATTAGTGAGTAGGAGATACTGTTTAGACTGGTCATGGAGGAAGTCGGTGATGCCTGCATTCTCAACCAAATAACAGAAATCCTCATAAATTTCGGCTGTCTCCAAGAATGCATCACATGGCCATTCACACGGTCGGACCTCTGCTGTGCGAGGAAGGTTGTACTTGGGTTTTTCATTCTCTTCATTCTCCTTTTCCATCAAACCTCGGCTCAAGGAGCCACTCAACAATCTCCTCAACATTTTCTTCCTCTAAAAATTTCTGAAATTTTTAATTACTCAAAATAGAAGTGAACCAAACTCAGCAAGATTGATAACAACTACTCCCATAAGTGTCTAGAGGCTAAATCATGCACCAAAACTACTTTGGACCATATAAATTTGATATGCAAGCTCAAGAACAGGGTCACCAAAGCAGCAAAAATTTGCAATAAATAAACCACTAGAAAAAACTAATTGGACCATTGGAGGAGTCACATACCGAAAAACAATCCCCCAATGCAGTTTCGTGAATGGAGCTTTGAGCAAGGAGATCAAAAATAACAGAAAAATGAGCAAGAACACGAGTTTGAGCTACGAGATCATTTTTTCTGGAGGAATACGAAGTGGATGGGTGATGGAATAAGTGGAGGGGGGAACGTGGGGCCCACTAGATAGGGGGGCGCGCCCAAGGGGGTAGGGCACGCCCTCCACCCTTGTGGCTAGCTGGTGTGGCCCCCTGGTGTGTTCTAAGTGCCAGAAATTCTCAAATATTCTAAAAAAATTAATACTAAATTTTCAGGGCATTTGGAGAACTTTTATTTTTGGGGTATTTTTTATTGCATGGATAATTCAGAAAACAGACAGAAAATACTATATTTGCTTTATTTATTCTAAATAATAGAAAGTAAAAGTGTTGGGAAACGTAGCATGCAATTTCAAAAAAATTCCTACGCTCACGCAAGATCTATCTAGGAGATGCATAGCAACGAGAGGGGGAGAGTGTATCCACGTACCCTCGTAGACCGAAAGCGGATGCGTTTACTTAACGCGGTTGATGTAGTCGAACATCTTCTTGTTCCGACCGATCGAGTACCGGACGTACGTCACCTCTGAGTTCTGCACACGTTCAGTGCGATGACGTCCCTCGAGCTCTTGATCCAGCAGAGTGTCAAAGGAGTAGATGAGTTCTGTCAGCATGATGGCGTGGTGATGGTGATGGTGATGTGATCCGCGCAGGGCTTCACCTAAGCACCGCGAGAAAATGACCAGAGGCGTAAACTTTGGAGGGGGGCAGGGGGGGCGCCGCACATGGTTTGGAGTGATTGGTGTGTCCTCTAGCCCCCCCCGTATATAAAGGAGGGAGGGAGAGGAGGCCGGCCTAGGCATGCCCCAAGTGGGAAGGAGTCCCACTTGGACTCCTAGTTGGAGCCCCCCTTCCTTTTACCGGAGGGGAAAGGGGGAAGAAGAGGGAGTAGGAGAGGAAAGGGGGGTGGCGCCCCCTTCCCTAGTCCAATTCGGCCTCCTCCCTTGTGGGGGGTGCACCAGCCCCTTGTGGGCTCGTTAGCCTCCTTCCTATGGCCCATATGGGCCATATCTTTCACTGTGGGGTTCCGGTAACACCTCCGGTACTCCGGTATATACCCGATTCATTCTGTAACACTTTCGGTGTCCGAATACCACCTTCCAATATATCAATCTTTACCTCTCGACCATCTCGATACTCCTCGTCATGTATGTGATCTCATCTGGTGCTCCGAACAACCTTCGGTCACCAAAACAGATAACTCATATAATACATATCGTCATCAAACGTTAAGCGCGCGGACCCTAAGGGTTCGAGAACTATATAGACATGACCGAGACACCTCTCCGGTTAATAACCAATAGCGGAACTTGGATCCTCATATTGGTTCCCAGCTCGTATTGGTTCCCACATATTCTACGAAGATCTTTATGGGTCGAACCGCTATGTTAACATACGTTATTCCCTTTCTCACTGGTATGTTACTTGCCCGAGATTCGATTGTCGGTATCTTCATACCTAGTTCAATATTGTTACCGGCAAGTATCTTTACTTGTTCCGTAATGCCTCTTCCCGCAACTAACTCATTAGTCACATTGTTTGCAAGGCTTTATATGATGTGCATTACCGAGAGGGCGTAGAGATGCCTCTCCAATATTTGTAGTGACCAATCCTAATCTCGATCTATGCCAACCCAATAAACACCTTCGGAGATACCTATAGAGTCTCTTTATAATCACCCAGTTACGTTGTGACGTTTGATAGCACATAAGGCATTCCTACGGTGTTCGGGAGTTGAATAATCTCATAGCCGGAGGAATATGTATTTAACATGAAGAGAGCAGTAGCAAAAAACTGAACGATCATTATGCTAAGCTAATCGATGGGTCTTGTCCATCACATCATTCTCCTAATGATGTGATCCCATTCATCAAATGACAACACATGTCTATGGTTAGGAAACTTAACCATCTTTGATAAATGATCTAGTCAAGTAGAGGCATACTAGGGACACAGTGTTTTGTCTATGTATTCACACGTGTATCAAGTTTCCGGTTAATACAATTCTAGCATGAATTATAAACATTTATCATGATATAAGGAAATATAAAATAACAACTTTATTATTGCCTCTAGGGCATATTTCCTTCAGTCTCCCACTTGCACTAGAGTCAATAATCTAGTCCACATCGCCATGTGATTTAACACCAATAGTTCACATCTTTATGTGATTAACACCCATAGTTCACATCGCCATGTGACCAACACCCAAAGGGTTTACTAGAGTCAATAATCTAGTCCACATCGCTATGTGATTAACACCCAAAGAGTACTAAGGTGTGTTCATGTTTTGCTCGTGAGAGAAGTTTAGCAATGGGTCTGCTACATTTAGAGCCATATGTATTTCTGCAAATTTTCTATGTCTACAATGCTCTGCATGGAGCTACTCTAGCTAATTTCTCCCACTTTCAATATGTATCCAGATTGAGACTCAGAGTCATCTGGATCGGCGTAAAGCTTGCATCGATGTAACTCTTTACAACAAACTCTTTATCACCTCCATAATTGAGAAATACTTCATTAGTCCTCTTAGGTAACTAAGGATAAATTTGACCGCTATCTAGTGATCCACTCCTGGATCACTATCGTACCATCTTGCCAAACTCATAGCAAGGCACACAACTGGTCTGGTACATAGCATGGCATACTTTATAGAACCAATGACCGAGGCATAGAGAATGACTTTCATTCTCTTTCTATCTTCTGTCATGGTCAGGCTTTGAGTCTTACTCAACTTTACACCTTGTAATACAGGCAAGAACTCCTTCTTTGACTGGTCCATTATGAACTCTTTCAAAATCTTGTCTAGGTATGTACTCATTGAAAATCTTATCAAGCATCTTGATCTATCTCTATAGATCTTGATGCCCAATATGTATGCAGCTTCATCGAGGTATTTCTTTGAAAAACTCCTTTCAAACTCTCTGTTATGCTTTCCAGAAAATTCTACATCATTTCCGATCATCAATATGGCATTCACATATACTTATCAGAAAGGTTGTAGTGCTCCCACTCACTTTCTTGTAAATACAGGCTTCACCGTAAGTCTATATAAAACTATATGCTTTGATCAACTCATTAAAGTGTATATTCCAACTCCGAGATGCTTGCACCAGTCCATAGATGGATCATTGGAGCTTGCACACCTTGTTAGCACCTTTAGGATCGATAAAACCTTCTGGTTGCATCATATACAACTCTTCTTAGAGATATCGATTTAAGGAATGCAGTTTTGGCATCCATTTGCCAGATTTCGTAAAATTATGGCAATTGCTAACATGATTCGGATGAACATAAGCATCGCTACAGTTAAGAAAATCTCATTCTAGTCAACACCTTGAACTTGTCAAAAACCTTTTTGTGACAAGTCAAGCTTTGTAGATAGTAACACTATCATCAGCGTATGTCTTCCTCGTGAAGATCCATTTATTCTCAATGGTTTGCCGATCATCGGGCAAGTCCACCAAAGTCTACACTTTGTTCTCATACATGGATCCTATCTCATATTTCATGGCCTCAAGCCATCTGTCAAAATCTGGGCTCATCATAGCTTCTTCATAGTTCTTAGGTTCATCATGGTCAAGTAATATGACTTCCAGAACAGGATTACCGTACCACTCTGGTGCGGATCGTGCTCTGGTTGACCTACAAGGTTCTGTAGCAACTTGATCTTAAGTTTCATGATCATTATCATTAGCTTCCTCTCCAGTTGGTGTAGACATCACAAGAACAGATTTCTTGGATGAGATACTTTCCAAATTGAGAGAAGGTACAATTACCTCATCAAGTTCTTCTTTCCTCCCACTCACTTCTTTCGAGAGAAACTCCTTCTCTAGAAAGGTTCCATTTTTGGCAGCAAAAATCTTGCCTTTGGATCTATGGTAGAAGGTGTACCCCATTTTTCCTTAGGGTATCCTATGACGCACTTCCCCGATTTTGGTTCGAGCTTATCACGCTGAAGCCTTTTGACATAAGCATCACATCCCCAAACTTTAAGAAACGACAGCTTAGGTTTATTGCCAAACCACAGTTCATACGGTGTCGTCTCAACAGATTTTGACGGTGCCCTATTTAACGTGAATGCAGCTGTCTCTAATGCATAACCCCAAAATGATAGTGGTAAATCGGTAAGAGACATCATAGATCGCACCATATCTAATAAAGTGCAGTTACGATGTTTGGACAGACCATTACGCTGTGGTGTTCCAGGTGGCGTGAGTTGTGAAACTATTCCACATTGTTTTAAATGAAGGCCAAACTCGTAACTCAAATATTCACCTCCAAGATCATATCGTAGAAACTTTATTTTCTTGTTACAATGATTGTTCACTTCACTCTGAAATTTCTTTGAACTTTTCAAATGTTTTAGACTTGTGTTTCATTAAGTAGATATACCCATATCTGCTCAAATCATCTGTGAAGGCCAGAAAATAACGATACCCGCCACGAGCCTCAACACTCATTGGACCGCATACATCAGTATGTATTATTTGCAATAAGTCATTGGCTCGCTCCATTGTTTTGGAGAACGGAGTTTTAGTCATCTTGCCCATGGGGCATGGTTCGCAAGTATCAAATGATTCATAATCAAGTGATTCCAAAAGTCCATCTGCATGGAGTTTCTTAATGCGCTTTACACCAATATGACCTAAACGGTAGTGCCACAAGTATGTTGCACTATCATTATCAACTTTGCATCTTTTGGCATCAATATTATGAATATGTGTATCACCACGACCGAGATTCAATAAACCATTAGCATTGGGTGTATGACCATAGAAGGTTTTATTCATGTAAACAGAATAACAATTATTCTCTGTCTTAAATGAATAACTGTATTGCAATAAACATGATCTAATCATATTCATGATCAACACAAACACCAAATAACATTTATTTAGGTTTAACACTAATCCCGGAAGTATAGGGAGTGTGCGATGATGATCATATCAATCTTGGAACCACTTCCAACACACATCGTCACTTCACCCTCAACTAGTTTCTATTTATTCTGCAACTCCCGTTTCGAGTTACTAATCTTAGCAACTGAACAAGTATCAAATACCCATGGGGCCCCTATGAGAACTAGTAAGGTACACACCAGTAACATGTATATAAAATATACCTTTGTTCACTTTGCCATCCTTCTTATCCGCCAAATATTTGGGGTACTTCCACTTCCAGTGACCATTTCCTTTGCAGTAGAAGCACTTAGTTTCAGGCTTAGGTCTACCTTTGGGCTTCTTCACGGGAGTGGAAACTTGCTTGCCATTCTTCTTGAAGTTCCCTTTCTTTCCCTTGCCTTTTTCTTGAAACTAGTGGTCTTGTTAACCATCAACACTTGATGGTCTTTCTTTGATTTCTACCTTCGCCGATTTCAGCATCGCGAAGAGCTCGTGAATCTTTTTGTTATCCCTTGCACATTATAGTTCATCACAAAGTTCTAGTAGCTTGGTCATAGTGACTAGAGAACTCTATCAATCACTATCTTATCTGGAAATTAACTCCCACTTGATTCAAGCGATTGTAATGCCCAGACGTTCTGAGCACATGCTCACCAGCTGAGCTATTCTCCTCCATCTTGTAGGCAAAGTACTTGTCAGAGGTCTCATACCTCTCCACATGGGCATGAGTCTGAAATACCAATTTCAGCTCTTGGAACATCTCATATGCTCCGCCACGTTCAAAAAGTCTTGGAAGTCCCGGTTCTAAGCCATAAAGCATGGTGCACTAAACTATCAAGTAGTCATCATATCGAGCTTGCAAAACGTTCATAACATCTACATTTTCTCCTGCAATAGATCTGTCACCTAGTGGCGCATCAAGGACATAATTCTTCTGTGCAGCAATGAGGATAAACCTTAGATCACGGACCCAGTCCGCATCATTGCTACTACCATCTTTCAACCTTAGTTTTCTCTAGGAACATACCATAAAACATAGGGGAGCTACAACACGAGTTATTGATCTACAACATAATTTTCAAATACTATCATGACTAAGTTCATGATAAATTAAAGTTCAATTAATCATATTACTTAAGAAATCCCACTTAGATAGACATCCCTCAAGTCATCTAAATGATATGTGATCCAAATCGACTAAACCATGTCCGATCATGACGTGAGATGGAGTTGTCATCAATGGTGAACATCTCTATGTTGATCATATCCACTATATGATTCATGTTTGACCTTTCGGTCTCTAGTGTTCCGAGGCCATGTCTGTACATGCTAGGCTCGTCAAATTTAACCTGAGTATTTCCGCATGTGCAAAACTGGCTTGCACCCGTTGTATTTGAACGTAGATCTTATCACACCCGATCATCACGTGGTTTCTCAGCACGAAGAACTTTTGCAACGGTGCATACTCGGGGAGAACACATATACCTTGAAATTTAGTTAAGGGATCATCTTATAATGTTACCGCCGTACTAAGAAAAATAAGATGCATAAAGATAAACATCACATGCAATCAAAAAATGTGACATGATATGGCCATCATCATCTTGTGCTTTTGATCTCCATCACCAAAGCAACGTCATGATCTCCATCATCACCGGCTTGACACCTTGATCTCGATCGTAGCATCGTGGTCGTCTCGCCAAATATTGCTTCTACGACTATCGCTACTGCTTAGTGATAAAGTAAAGCAATTACATGGCATTTGTATTTCATACAATAAAGCGACAACCATAAGGTTCCTGCTAGTTGCCGATAACTTTTACAAAACATGATCATCTCATACAACAATGTACATTACATCATGTCTTGACCATATCATGTCATAATATGCCCTGCAAAAACAAGTTAGACGTGCTCTACTTTGTAGTTGCAAGTTTTACGTGGCTGGTACGGGCTTCTAGCAAGAACCGTACTTACCTACGGCACAAAAACCACAACAATGCTTTATCAAGTTTGTTGTTTTAACCTTCACAAGCACCGGCCGCAGTCAAATTCGATTCAACTAAAGTTGGAGAAACAGACACCCGCCAGCTACCTTTATGCAAAACTAGTTGCACGTCTGTTGGTGGAACCGGTCTCATTAACATGGTCATGTAAGGTTGGTCCGCACTGCTTCATCCAACAATACCGCCGAACCAAAACAAGACATTGGTGGTAAGCAATATGACGATCACCGCCCACAACTCTTTGTGTTCTACTCGTGCATATCATCTACGCATAGACCTGGCTCGGATGCCACGGTTGGGAAATGTAGCATGCAATTTCAAAAACAATCCAACGCTCACACAAGATCTATCTAGGAGATGCATAGCAACGAGAGGGGGAGAGTGTGTCCACGTACTCTCGTAGACCGAAAGCGGAAGCGTTTACTTAATGCGGTTGATGTAGTAGAATGTCTTCTTGTTCCGACCAATGAGTACCAAACACACGGCACCTCCGAGTTCTACACACGTTCAGTGCGATGATGTCCCTTGAGCTCTTGATCCGGCAGAGGGTCGATGGAGTAGATGAGTTCCGTCAGTACGACGGCATGGTGACGGTGATGGTGATATGATCTGTGTAGGGCTTCGCCTAAGCACCGCGAGAATATGACCGGAGGCGTAAACTGTGGAGGGGGGCACCGCACACGGCTTGGAGCAATTGGTGTGTCGTCTAGCCCCCCCCTCGTACATAAACGAGGGAGGGAGAGGAGGCCGGCCTAGGCACTCCCCAAGTGGGAAGGAGTGCCACTTGGACTCTGATACGTCTCCAACATAAATACTTTTCCAAACACTTTTGCCCTTGTTTTGGACTCTAACTTGCATGATTTGAATGAAACTAACCCAGACTGACGCTGTTTTCAGCAGAACTGCCATGATGTTGTTTTATGTGTAGAAAAGAAAAGTTCTCGGAATGTCCTGGAAATCCACGGAGGCACTTTTTGGAATTAATAAAAAAAATTGCGAAAGAATTAATGACAGGGGGCCCACAACCTGTCCACGAGACAGGGGGGCGCCCCCCTAGGGCGCGGCTTCCTATCTCATGGGCCCACTGGACCTCCACCGACCTCAACTCCAACTCCATATATTCTGTCTCGTGGAGAAAAAAATCAGAGAGAAAGTTTCATCGCGTTTTATGACACGGAGCCGCCGCCAAGCCCTAATCTCTCTCGGGAGGGCTGATCTGGAGTCTGTTCGGGGCTCCGGAGAGGGGAATTCGTCGCCGTCGCCATCATCAACCATCCTCCATCACCAATTTCATGATACTCACCACCGTGCGTGAATAATTCCATCGTAGGCTTGCTGGACGGTGATGGGTTTGATGAGATTTACCATGTAATCAAGTTAGTTTTGTTAGGTTTTGATCCCTAGTATCCACTATGTTCTGAGATTGATGTTGCTATGACTTTGCTATGCTTAATGCTTGTCACTAGGGCCCGAGTGCCATGATTTCAGATCTGAACCTATTATGTTTTCATGAATATATGTGTGTTCTTGATCCTATCTTGCAAGTCTATAGTCACCTATTATGTGTTATGATCCGACAACCCCGAAGTGACAATAATCGGGATACTTGTCGGTGATGACCGTAGTTTGAGGAGTTCATGTATTCACTATGTGTTAATGCTTTGGTCTGGTTCTCTATTAAAAGGAGGCCTTAATATCCCTTAGTTTCCGCTAGGACCCGCTGCCACGGGAGGGTAGGACAAAAGATGTCATGCAAGTTCTTTTCCATAAGCACGTATGACTATTTACGGAATACATGCCTACATTACATTGATGAATTGGAGCTAGTTATATATCACCCTATGTTATAACTATTGCATGAGGAATCACATCTGGCATAATTATCCATCACTGATCCATTGCCTACAAGCTTTTCATATATTGTTCTTCGCTTATTTACTTTTCCGTTGCTCCTGTTACAACTACTATAAAAACCCAAAAACATTTATCTTTACTGTTGCTACCATTACCTTTATTATCATACCACTTTTGCTACTAAACACTTTGCTGCAGATACTAAGTTATCCAGGTGTGGTTGAATTGACAACTCAACTGCTAATACTCAAGAATATTCTTTGGCTCCCCTTGTGTCGAATCAATAAATTTGGGTTGTACTTCACCCTCGAAAGCTGTTGCGATCCCCTACACTTGTGGGTTATCAGACTCCTAGTTGGATTCGCCCCCTTCCTTTTATCGGACGGGAAAGATGGAAGTAGAGGGAGTAGGAGAAGGAAGGGGGGGGGGTGGCACCCCCTTCCCTAGCCCAATTCGGCCTCCTCCCTTGCGGGGGGCGCGCCAGCCCGATGTGGGCTGGTTAGCCTCCCTCCTATGGCCCATATGGCCCATATCTTTCCCCGGGGAGTGATGACCCACAAGTATAGGGGATCAATTGTAGATCTTTTCGATAAGTAAGAGTGTTGAACCCAACGAGGAGTAGAAGGAAATGACAAGTAGTTTTCAGTAAGATGATGTCTGCAAGTGCTGAAACTTTAAGTAGCGAGTAGTTTGATAGCAAGATAATTTGTAACGAGCAAGTAATGATAGTAACAATAAGTATGCAGCAAGGTAGACAAATACTTTTTAGACAAAGGACAGGCCAAAACAGTCTCTTATAACAAGCAAAGCGTTCTTGAGGATACACAGGAATTTCATCTAATTACTTTCATCATGTTGGTTTGATTTGTGTTCGCTACTTTGATAATTTGATATGTGGGTGGACCGGTGCTTAGGTGTTGTTCTTACTTGAACAAACCTACTACTTATGGTTAACCCTCCCGCAAGCATCTGCAACTATGAGAAAAGTATTAAGAATAAATTATAACCATAGCATTAAACAATAGGATCCAATCGGCCCCTTACGGAATAGTGCCTAAACTGGGGTTTAAGTTTCTGTCACTCTCGCAACCCACCATCTATTTACTACTCCACAATGCATTCCCTTAGGCCCAAATATGGTGAAGTGTCATGTAGTCGATGTTCACATGACACCACTAAGGGAATCACAACATACATACTATCAAAATATCGAACACATATCAAATTCACATGATTACTTGCAACATGATTTCTCCCATGACCTCAAGAACGAAAGTAACTACTCACAAATGATAAACATGCTCAAGATCAGAGGGGTATTGAATAACATAATGGATCTGAACATATAATCTTCCACCAAATAAACCATATAGTAATCAACTACAAGATGTAATCAACACTACTAGTCACCCACCAGCACCAATCTATAGTTTTGATACAACGATTGAACGCAAGAGATGAACTAGGGTTTGAGAGGAGTTGGTGTTGTGAACATGTTGATGAAGATGGCGCTCCCAAAGATGGGAGAGTTGTTGGTGAATATGATGACAATGATTTCCCCCTCTGGGAGGGAAGTCCCCTCGGCAGAATCGCTCCGCCGGAGGGCAAAAGTGCTCCTGCCCAAGTTCCGCCTCGAGGCGGCAGCGCTTCGTCCCGAATGTCCTCCTCTTATTTTTTCTAGGTCAAAATGACTTATATACCAGAAGATGGGCACCGGAGGTGGTCCGAGGAGGGCACAACCCACCAGGGCGCACCTGGGCTCCCTGGCGCACCCAGGTGGGTTGTGCCCACCTGGTGGGCCCCCTATGGTAGTTATTTGCTCCAATATTCATTAAATATTCCATAAAAATTCTCCGTGAAGGCTCAGCTTTCTTGGAGTTGTGCAGAATAGGTAGCCTGGCGTAGCTTTTTCAGGTCCAGATTTCTAGCTGCCAGAATTCTCCCTCTTGGTGTGTACCTTGCAAATTATGAGAGAAAAGGCATTAGAATTACTCCAAAAAGCATTATTATGGATAAAAAATTGTAAATAACAGTAAGAAAACATGATTCAAAATGGATCAACTCCCCCAAGCTTAGACCTCGCTTGTCCTCAAGCGAAAACCGAAATCAAAAACATGTCCACATGCTTTGAGAGAGAGGTGTCGATAAAAACAAAAATACTGACATAGAAGCATCATGTTGATTATTATAACAACATCAAAATTGAACATAGGACTTTTATCATCGAACTTGTATCATATACTTCCCATGAATAAGTAACAATTCATCACATAATCGAAGTATACAGCAAAAACTCTATTAAAAACCAAGAAACTATGTTCTCAGTCAACTTTGCAACTACAATTCATCATCTTTTCAGGAAGAGTCACATGTTGGAGCCTTCTAGCAAGTCCACATACTCAACCATCATATAGTCTTCTATGATTGCTAACACTCACCTCGTACCCATGAGCAAAACGTTTCAACTGGACACCTAGAAATATAGGGGCTCATAGTTTCTCCTCCCAACATACTCACCTCAAGGGTGGTGTCAACAATAATAGCTCATGCTATCTATATTCAACTGGACATATGTGCCTAGATCTTTCCTCATCACATGATGCTTGCCAAAAGAGAAAAATAAAAAAGGAATAGAGGGAAAACTTTGACTCTTTGCATAAAAGTAAATACATGAAAGTAAAATATAGGCCCTTCGCAGAGGGAAGCAGAGGTTGCCATGCGCTTATTTGTTTGCATACTCAGTCCCTTAGTGCAAGAGAACGACACATTTTATTACCCCTTAAGATGACAACCTTTATTATGCAGTCTGTCGCTTTTATTCTTTGTCATCCAAGTTCGTACAATGCTCAATTTTCTCTTACCCTAAATGATCTCACATATTTAGAAGCAATTTTTATTGCTTTTTTGCACCGATGATAACTTACTTGAGGGATCTTGCTCAATCCCTAGGTAGGTATGGTGGACACATGAAAAAGGTTTGGGTTTAAGGGTTTTTGGATGCACAAGTAGTATCTCTACTTAGTGCGGAATTTTTGGCTAGCAAAGATAGGGGCAAGCACCACATGTTGAAGGATCTATGACAATATGACTTCTATGTGAATATAAACAAACATAAATCATTAAGTTGTCTTCCTTGTCCAACGTCAACAATTTTGGCATATAATATTTTGATGAGGGCTCACAATCACAAAAGATTTCTAGGATAGTATATTTATATGTGAATCTTCTCTTCCCTTATTAATTCTTTCATGAGTTGCATCATTGACTAATGCCATGTTTGTCAATCTCTAATAAAATTTTCTACTTATACTTTTCCTTATGTGGTGCTATCACCTACCATAGGATTAGTATATGATCTATTGAGTTGTTTCCTTTCTTTTATTCAAACACCCTTTTTTTCTTATTTCTTTTCTTTATTCACAATAAGAAGGTAAAGAAAGCAAAAACTCAAACTAAACTTTATTATATAACTTGTACATGATTACAATAGTAGATCGCTAAGCAAACTCTCAAAGAAGAAAGGATCGAACTAAACTTTTATTCATCTAAAGCAAAAAGGTCAAACTAAGATAAGTAAAAGCAAGAAGATAGTGGAATGATACGATACCGGGGCACCTCCCCCAAGCTTAGCAGACGCCAAGGGGAGTGCCCATACCCGATACTCAATTCTCCTTTGGTGGTGAAGAAGATGATGATGAAGAAGCGATCCAATCCCTAAGGATCAAGAGATTCTCCAATCGACGGATAACACTTGGGAGATAGGTGATGTGCCCTTGATGCAAAATATTTCTGCGAGTGAGATACTTATTTTGTATGCAAACTATTTCAATAACGTGAAAAGCTTCAATCTCAGCAGGAGTAAGATGAGTAAGGTAGGGCTTAAGGATATCTTCTTCCTCCTCCTCGGCCAGCCGTGCTTGTGCTGCCACCAGGGATGGATCCATGGTAGCTTCCTTGCCCTTGCCTCCCTTGACGACGTCCGTAGGATCCTCCCTCTTCATCTCGATCTTCATCAGCCAAGCATCTTCTTCCATGTTGTTGGAGAAAGAGGAAGACATGATGCCTGGCTTGATAAATCTGACCAGAAACAACAAGAAAAGAGAACACATGATTTATTCGCGATACAGTGATCAACAGGTTTGGGAAGTATATATTGATTTTTTTATCTTGGAGGACAAGTATACAGGAGAAAAACGGAGTCCGGAAGGTGTCCCAGGTGGGCACAACCCACCTGGGCGCGTCAGGCATGCCTGGCGCACCCTGGTGTCTCGTGCCCACCAGGGGACGTTTCCTAGGAGTTTCTTTATTTCCAAAATGCTAATTCCAAAACTAACAAAAAATATTTTTGTGGATTTTTCGGAGACTGTTTACTTACCGTATTACTTACCTCCTTATTTTGACGATTCTGGAGTGTTCCAGAAGGACTCTTTTATGTGTTCTTCTGGTGTCAAAGTTTGGATAATATTACTTTCAACATTGATAGGCGTACCTGAGATATAATGCTTTATTCGTTGTCTATTCACAACCTTCGGGTTAGTGCCTTCAAAATTATTTATTTTGATGGCTCTAGACCGGTAGACCTCCTCGATGACATATGGGCCTTCCCATTTCGAGAGGAGCTTTCCTGCAAAAAATCTAAAACGAGAGTTGTACAAAAGAACATATTCTCCAACCTTGAACTCACGCTTTTGGATTCTTTTGTCATGCCATCTTTTAACTTTCTCTTTGAATAGTTTTGCATTCTCATAAGCCTGGGTTCTCCATTCATCTAAAGAGCTAATATCAAATAACCTCTTTTCACCGGCAAGTTTGAAACCATAGTTGAGTTCTTTATTTTCCCAGTATGCTTTATGTTCTAACTCAAGAGGCAAATGACAAGCTTTTCCATAAACCATTTTATAAGGAGACACACCCATAGGATTTTTATATGTTGTTCTTTAAGCCCAGAGTGCATCATCTAATTTCTTAGACCAATTCTTCCTGGACCTATTGACAGTATTTTGCAAAATTAATTTTATTTCCCTATTGCTAAGCTCAACTTGACCACTAGATTGAGGATGATAAGGTGATGCAGTTCTATGGTTAACATCATACTTGGCAAGCATTTTACGAAAAACACCATGAATAAAATGTGAACCACCATCAGTCACTAGAAATCTAGGGACTCCAAACCTTGGGAAAATAACTCCCTTAAGCATTTTAATAGAGGTATTGTGATCAACACTACTAGTTGGAATAGCTTCTACCCATTTAGTAACATAATCAACAGCGACCAAAATATGTGTATACCCATTAGAGGAAGTTAAAGGTCCCATGTAATCAAATCCCCAAACATCAAATGGTTCAACAGCATGTGAATAATTCATAGGCATTCCTTGATGCTTACCAATACCTATTCTTTGGCATTCATCGCAAGAAGAGATAAACTTGCGGGCATACTTGAAGAGAGTAGGCCAATATCTCCAGCATGATGCCCTCCACAAGCCTCGGAGTGACATTTCCGTCAGATTTGTCCAAGTTCATGCTCAGGTACACAATGTCTAATAATACCATCTACTCCTTCCTTGTAAAGATGTGGGTCATCCCAGAAGTAATGTCTTAAATCATATAAGAATTTTTTTCTTTTGTTGGTATGTAAAGCTAGGAGGTAAATATTTAGCAACAATGTAATTAACATAATCAGCATACCAAGGAGTACTATTAGCAACATTTATTGCAGCTAACTGCTCATCAGGAAAACTATCATCAATATGTAGTGGGTCATCAAGCACATTTTCAAGCCTAGGAAAGTTATCTACTACGAGGTTCTCAACTCCTTTTCTATCAATAATATGTAAATCAAATTCTTGTAACAAGAGAACCCAACGAATAAGTCTAGGTTTAGCATCTTTCTTTCCAGTAAGATATTTAATAGCAGCATGGTCTGTGTGAACAGTTAGTTTGGAATACACAATATAAGGTTTAAATTTATCACAAGCAAACACCACTGCTAAAAATTCTTTTTCAGTAGTCACATAATTTCTTTGGGCACTGTCTAGAATTTTACTAGCATAATGAATAACATTCAATTTCTTGTCAACTCTTTGTCCTAAAACATCACCAACAGCATAATCACTAGCATCACACAAAATTTCAAAAGGCAAGTTCCAATCAGGTGGTTGAACAATAGGTGCAAAAATTAAGGCTTTCTTGAGTGTTTCAAAGGCTTCTAATCATTCATCATTAAAAACAAAAGGAACATCCTTTTGCAAAAGACTAGTGAGAGGCCTAGAAATTTTAGAGAAGTCTTTAATAAATTTCCTATAGAAACTAGCATGACCTAGGAAACTACGAATACCTTTGATGTCCTTAGGACATGGCATTTTCTCAATTGCGTCAACCCTAGATTGGTCCACTTCAATACCTCTTTCAGAAATTTTATGACCCAAGACAATGCCCTCATTAACAATAAAGTGGCACTTCTCCCAATTCAAGACAAGATTTGTTTGTTCACATCTCTGCAAAACTCGCTCAAGATTGCTTAAACAATCATCAAAGGACTTACCATAAACATAAAATTCATCCATGAAAACCTCGACAATATTTTCACAAAAGTCAGAGAATATAGCAGTCATACATCTTTAAAAGGTAGCAGGTGCATTACATAAACTGAAAGGCATACGTCTATAAGAAAATGTTCCAAAAGGACAAGTAAAAGTGGTCTTTTCTTGATCAGAATGTAAAACAGGTATTTATGAAAAGCCAGAGTATCCATCAAGGAAGCAAAAAATGTGTGTGCTTAGATAGTGTTTCTAACATTTGATCAATAAAAGGCAGAGGGTAATGATCTTTTCTAGTAGCTTTATTTAATTTTCTATAATCAATAACCATTCTATAGCCCGTGACGATTTGTAACATCCCAAATTTTCAATTTGGAATGTTATACATTAGATCATCATTGCATAGCATATTTTATTGCATTTTGGTTGATCCTAGAAATTCTAAGGAACTCAAGGACCCGCAGAGAGAGTTGGGAATTTCAATATTTCAATATTTTTGTTTTCTCAAATTTTGAAAAGAGGATCATTTGGTTTTAATTATTTTTCTCTTCGAATATTTCCAATATGAAAAAAAAGAGAGGGGATAAAATGACTTCCCCAAAATAAAGAAATATTGGAGGAAAATAATTAAAATCAAATAAGTATTTTATTTGGAGTTTTATTGCTATTTTATTTGAATTAGGAAAAAATGCGTTTTTCAAAATTGCATTAGAGTCCGAAATAAATGTTCACCTTGTCCGCGTATTTTTAGAGGACGGGGAAAATTTATTTCAGGATTTTTGGAGTCCTTTAGTATTTCTTTTCTTTTCTTTTCTGCGCGGAATTATTTGAAAAAAAGTCAAACCGACCTACGGGCCGTGTCTGCGTGGGACACCTCGCCCTGGCCGGCCTTATAAGTCACGGCCCAAGCTGGCTCAGCCCAGCCGCCCCGCCCCAAACCCTAGCCTGCCCGAGCCGCCGCCGCCGCCGCCGCCCGCGCTGCCTCCTCGCGCCGCCCGCCGCCGCACCCCGCCACCTCGCCGGAGCCCACCGCCTCCACCGGAGCCGCCCGCCGCCACCGCCGCCTCGCCGAAGTACGCCGCCGCCACCATCACATTTTTTCAAGGTATCCACCAGTTTTTATTTTAAAAACCATTCGGTTTTATTTCGAAAACCTAGATTCATTTTTTATTAGATCGGTTCGATTTTCCCGGTTTAGTTAAATAGCGGATGTTCGTCCGTACGTTCGTTTTAATGAACGGTGTTCACCCGTTAGTCGCAGACATCGAACATTCGTTAGCCTGTTTGTCAGTTTTTCTCTTTCCAGGGTTTTTCCGTGATTATTTTTGATCGCGATTTCAGCCCGAATCTTTGTTTTAGTTTATCTTTTCGCTCGTTTGTCGGAATCAGGTGATTCAAGCGCCTAGATCTTCGTCTCGAAACCCTCTTTCCGTTTAACCAACTTGAACAAGATTTTGATACTGTAAAATTTGACTTTAGTCTAGATTAGTAATCGGATCTTGTTTCTTTCGTAGTTTGAGTTTCGTTAGATCTTCTTATTTGAGTTTTACCGTGCATTTAGTTGAGTACTTATGTATGTTATTGTTTTTTTACGATAGAGTACCCGGAGTGCGAAGCATGCTACCACGAGTCTCTAGGTTTCATGGATCATCAGCAAGGCAAGTAACACTTTGATCATATCTCTTTATTACCCAGTTTTTATGGATTAGACTACACCCTCGAACATTGCATGTTTAGGATCTGAATAACATGTGGGATTGGGAAGTAGTTGATGAGGTAGAACCTATTATCTGTTTATTATCAAACCTTTGGGAGTTACTTCTATGTATGCTTATATTGCTATGCTATGCTCGTAGACGTGGATTGGGTGAGTGTATCCACGACTGATGTGAGTATTGCTAATTAATGGCTAACTTAAGGTGGCTACTTAAATACACATCTCGGTGGATTTTTTGTGGGCACCTGGAGAATCCAGTGTTGTCCTAGGATATCCCGGGGTTCCGTGTGATCATCCTAAGGTCCGCCACCCAGGCTCAAAGGGATCACAAGATTATTCATGCTAGAAACTTCCGTGTGCAGCCACAAGCTATTATGGGCTCTAGCATAGTTGATTAAGTTGCAAGACCTCTTTTAGTGGTGGGCTAGCAGATGTAGGGGAAAGTAGGTGTAACTATCCATCCAGAGTAAAGAGTTATTGTTTCTGAAAGACTGTGTCTCGGTCATCCGTTTTGCAAACACCATGTCGTGCGAGAAATCCAACAGAGGAGATCGAGTCTTGTGGGGAAAAGTGCGCAAACCTCTGCAGAGTGTACAAACTAATCATGGTTAGCCGTGTCCCCGGTTATGGACATCTTGAGTATCTGGTTCTTGGATTATCATGTTGATCTCATCACTCTAAAGAAAAGTTTGATTGGGTTAACGTTGATGCTTAATTGGGATTGAGTTGGAGGAACCTTCTCAATGTTTAACAACCACCATGATAGTGAAATAAATTCATTCCTTTGTTGTAGGGAAAAATTGGCTTTATGCAAAAACTGTAACCATAGAGCTTTCCACCAGCCATTTTGCATGTAGTGGTAGCATTTATTCTGTTCATTAGTCTATGTGTTACATTGCCAGCATATTCCATGTGCCGACCCGTTTCAGGCTGCAACATTTCATGTTGCAGACTTTTCAGACGATGAGTAAGGTGCCGTAGGTCGTTGTTGTGCACTCAGCTGTGCCGTTGGAGTTGATGGACTCACTTTATCTTCCAAGCCTTCCGCTATTATCGTTTTTAGATGGCCTTAAGGCATATTACTATAATAGGTTTCTCTTTTGAGTCATTCGACGTAATAAGTGTGTGATTGCTACTCTGTTATAAATCATCAAGTATTGTGCGTGTCAGCATTACCGATCCAGGGATGACATTGATGCACAGAGATCAGGCCGTTTGAGGTCTGGTCGTAACAAGATGGTATGAGAGCACACGCTGACTGTAGGACACGACCACTAAGATAAACCATAGGCCACTCTTCTCTACTCATTTCTGACTCCTCTCCCTGTTCTATTCTATAGGATGGCGGACTCAAGGAACAAGTTTGCACAACCGGATGTAGATACACCTTTTGGACGACACTTGAAGGAAGTCACTAGGTACCCGAACATGGGAATACCAAGCTTCACGGGAACCTACATCACCACTTTACCAGAAGAGGAACGTAGGATGATTCAAGTTGAAGTTCCAGGAAGAACGTTCATGCCAGTCACTGATCCCATATCGTTTTCCTTTGATGCACCAACCTAGAGTCTAGGAAAGAGCATGGCAGCTCACAACACCATGGGATGCATTGGAGAAGTTTACCACAAGGATCTCAAGGATACTATCTACCAGATTTGTGGGCGCCGAGATGAGCAATGGGAGATGATCAGCACCAGGAGGGATAGATCCATTGCAGCTTTCATCTAGGAGTTAAACCAGCACATTTGTCGCCAGGAGAACCAGATGTGCGCAGGCATGATTGATCTGAAGAAGGCAATGACCAAGATTTCAGAGCTAGAAGAAGAACTCAAGTCTACACGTGATGGATATGGGGAGGAAATGACGATACTAGTGGAGAAGAATGACGACCTGACGAGGAAGCTAGGAGTGTTCATGGGAGACCCCACACCAGGATGAGAGGACGACGAAACCAAGGACTACATCATCATCAACAACACCGACTCAGACCCCGACGATAGTGATGATGACTATGTTGATGAAGCTGGAGCAGATATCATGGAGTCTTCCACTGATCAAACTTTCTAGTCGACCACCATATCAGTAGTAGTATTCCCCCATGTATATAGTATAGTCCGGGCACTTCTCTAATGATAGTTAGACCGATTGTATGCCCTTGTTGGAATTGATTGATGTGATATCGATTGTGTTTATCTCATGTGCATATGGGTAGTGTTTTCCCCCTAGACCCCATTCTATTCTATTTTCTCATCTTTTCTAAACATATCAGATGCCTCTGAGACGTGACAATGGATTTGTTTTCCCATCGGAGCTCATCCAGTTGATCCAGCAGCAGAATACCCTGATGCAGATACTAGTACAGAATCAGAACCAAGGCAACAACAACAACAACAACCCACCACCACCACCACATGTTGATCACTTAGCCCATTTCCTAAGGCTGAATCCGCCGGTGTTGTCTAGTAGCACAGAGCCAATTGTTGCAGATGACTGGCTCCGCAAGATAGGAAGGGAGCTGACCGCTGCAGGATGCACAGATGCAGAGAGAGTGCATTTTGCCGCACACCAGCTTGATGGACCCGCAACATCATGGTGGGAGAATTTCACATCCACTTACCCCATTGACATTGTTACATGGGATCAATTCCAGCAGGCTTTCCGCACTGCCCATGTTTCAGCAGGAGCTATGGCCATGAAGAAGCGTGAGTTTCACAACTTGCGCCAAGGAGGACGCATAGTGGGCCAGTATGTGGATGACTTTAGTAAGTTAGCACGTTATGCCCCTGATGACGTGGCTATCGATGCTGTTAAGCAAGAGAAGTTTCTGGAAGGACTGAATGATGAGCTGAGCATGCAGTTGATGGTGGAAAACTTCAACAACTACCAGGAGTTGGTAGATAGAGGGCTCGTGATTGAAGGGAAGCAGCAGCAGATAGACAGCCGCAAGAGGAAGTATGGACAAGGGAAGTACAATTCTGGAGCTCATTAGAAACCCCGTTTCACCCCGAACTCGGGAGGACACATCCACCATAACCATGGAGGCCATAATTCTAATGGAGGGATTCCGCATAACCATAGTGGCCCCAAGTATGGGAATGGGAATGGAGGAAGCAACGGCCAGAACCACTCCAACCTAGCTATGCCTGCCAAGAAGGATCTAAGTCACATTACTTGTTTCAAGTGCGGGAAGAATGGACATTAGGCCACAGAGTGTTCTGAAGCTAAGAATGGAAATGGCAATGGAAGCTCTGGGAAGAAGCCCAACCCTTTCAACAGCGGACAGGTGAACCACGTTAGCGTGGAGGAGGTTGAAGCACTATCGGATGCAGTAATAGGTAAGTTTTTGGTTAAGTCATTTACTGCAATCATTCTTTTTGATACTGGTGCATCACATTCATACATATCAAGGGGATTTGTGGATAAGTATAAGTTGCCCACCAAAGTTCTTAGGACACCTATGTTAGTAAGTTCGCAAGGAGCGGAGCATATGGCAAGCCAAGGATGTTTTCAGATGCCATTGACCATAGGTAGGCATGTATTCCCCTCAGACCCGATAGCTCTCGACTCGCAAGGGTTGGATGTGATTCTGGGTACGGATTGGCTATCGATGTATGGAGGAAACATCAATTGCGCCAGTAAGTCGATTATGCTCACCACCCCAGAAGGAAGAAGGATTAAGTATGTATCCCGGCATGTGCTGAAGAGGACTCAAGTGAATTCTTTATTAGGAGTTGTACACGAGGAAGTACCAGTGGTGAAGGATTACCCCGATGTATTTCCAGATGAGTTACCAGGCATGCCATTGGATTGAGACATTGAGTTTTTGATTGAAATTTTGCCAGGCACCGGGCCAATATCTAAGAGACCGTATCAGATGCCCACACAAGATTTGGAGGGGATTAAGAAGCAAATTAAGGAGTTATTGGATAAAGGTTTTATTCGACCAAGTTCATCACCTTGGGGATCATGAGAGCTTCTAGTGGAGAAGAAGGATGGATTGTTAAGGATGGTCGTTGATTATCGTGCATTGAATGAAGTGACGATCAAGAAAAGGTACCCGCTACAAATGATCAATGAATTGTTTGACCAGTTGCAAGGAGCTAAAGTATTTTCCAAGATTGATCTGCGATCAGGATACCACCAACTGAAGATTCGAGAGCAGGATATAGCTAAGACAACTTTTACCACAAGGTGTCATTTGGTCTGACTAACGCACCTGCCTATTTCATGAACATGATGAACAAAGTGTTCATGGAGTTTTTGGATAAGTTCGTCGTGGTGTTCATTGACGATATTTTGGTCTACTGGAAGAATGAAGAGGAGCATAAGGAGCATTTGCTTTTGGTTCTCGAGAAGCTCAGGGAACATCAGTTGTATGCCAAGTTCAGCAAGTGTGAGTTTTGGCTGAAGGAAGTTGGATTCCTCGGACATGTTATATCCGGAGAAGGAATAGTAGTAGACCCCACCAAGGTTGTCACTGTGACAAATTGGGAAGCACCCACATCTCTTGGAGAGATCCGGATTTTCTTGGACTCGCAGGATATTACCGGAGGTTCATAGAGAATTTCTCCAAGATTGCAAGGCCCATGACGGAGTTTTTGAAGAAGGACACCAAGTTCAAATGGACTGAGGAGTGTGAAGGCAGTTTTGAGGAGTTGAAGAAACGCTTGGTTACAACCCCAGTGTTGATTCTTCCAGATCAACGTTAGGATTATCAAGTGTATTGCGACGCTTCACGTCGAGGACTTGGAGCGGTACTTATGCAGGAGGGAAGAGTTGTTTCATATGCCTCACGATAGCTTAAACCTCATGAGCTGAATTATGCCACCCATGATTTAGAGTTAGCAGCCGTAGTGCATGCATTGAAGACATGGAGACATTTTCTCATCGGAAACCACTGTGAGGTGTACACGGATCAAAAGAGTTTGAAGTATATCTTCACGCAGAAGGAGTTGAATCTCAGGCAGAGGAGATGGTTGGAGCTCATTAAGGATTATGATATGAAATTGCACTATCATCCTGGGAAGGCTAACGTCGTAGCCGATGCGTTGAGCCGCAAGAGTCATGTCAATACGCTCATAACCGGAGAATTACCCAAGGAGTTAGCAGAGGATCTTCACGAGCTTTGTTTGGAAATAGTCCCGAGAGGTTATGTAGCAGCATTGGAAATTCATTTCACCTTGATGGACAAAATCAAGGAAGCTCAAAAGTCTGACAAGGAGATTGCCAAGATAAAGGAAAGGATGAGAAAAGGAAAAGCCAAAGGATTTCGTGAGGATGAGCATGATAATTTATGGTTTGAGGATCGCGTATATGTGCCAAATGACCCCGAGATCAGGAAGCCGATTCTGCAGGAGGCTCATGATTCACCATATTCGATTCACCCAGGAAACACCAAGATGTATTTGGATTTGAAGGACAGTTTCTGGTGGACCAGAATGAAGAAGGATATTGCGGAGTATGTAGCAGTTTGTGATGTTTTTTAGAGAGTGAAGGCAGAGCATCAGAAGCCAGTAGGATTGCTACAACCATTGCCGATACCCGAATGGAAGTGGGATAAGCTAGGCATGGATTTTTTCACTGGATTGCCTAGGACTCGTTCAGGCTATGACTCGATATGGTTTGTAGTCGATTAGTTGACGAAAGTAGCTCATTTCATCCTAGTCAAGACCACTTATACAAGTGTGAAATTGGCAAAGATATACATGACTAGGATTGTATGTCTGCATGGAGTTCCGACCATTATATCAGATAGAGGAACAAAGTTTACCTCAAAGTTCTGGAATAAGTTACGTGAAACTTTGGGTATTAGGCTAGAGTTCAGTACAACCTTTCATCCACAGACAGATGGACAGACCGAGAGTCAATAGATTCTGGAGGACATGTTGAGAGCTTGTGCGCTAGATTATGGATCTAGTTGGGATGACAATTTGCCGTATGCAGAGTTCTCGTACAACAAAAGCTATCAAGCCAGTTTGAAGATGGCCCCTTTCGAAGCCTTGTACGGAAGGAGGTGCAGGACACCGTTATTATGGGATGAAGTTGGAGAACCTCAGTTGTTTGGACCGGATTTGATTAAGTAGTCAGAAGAGAAGGTTAAACTTATTCGCAACAGACTCAAGGTAGCCCAGTCCAGGCAGAAGAGTTATGCGGATTCTAAACGCAAAGAGACAGTTGGAGATAGAGTATATCTTCGTGTGTCCCTGCTTCGAGGAGTTAAGCATTTTGGAGTTAAAGGAAAGTTAGCACCACGTTTTGTGGGACCATACAAAGTTTTGGAATGTATGGGAGAAGTTGCTTACAAACTGGTGTTACCCGAAGGATTGTCAGGAGTTCATGATGTGCTCCACGTTTCCTAGTTGAAGAAGTGCCACACAGAGATGGCTGATATTCCTCTAAGAGATACAGTGCCATTGGAAGGGATTCAGTTGGGTAGTGATTTGACTTATGAGGAAAAACCAGTGAAGATTCTCGAGTTTGCCAGCCGAGTCACACGCAGCAAGGTTATCAAGTTTTGCAAAGTTTAGTGGAGCCACCATACCGAGGAGGAAGCAACTTCAGAACAAGAGGAAGACCTACGAAAGTACCACCCACACCTATTTTCTAGCCAACCCGAATCTCGAGGGTAAGATTCATCTTAAGGGGGGTAGGTTTGTAACATCCCAAATTTTCAATTTGGAATGCTATACATTAGATCATCATTGCATAGCATATTTTATTGCATTTTGGTTGATCCTAGAAATTCTAAGCAACTCAAGGACCCGCGAGAGAGTTGGGAATTTCGATATTTTCATTTTTGAGTTTTCTCAAATTTTGAAAAGAGGATCATTTGGTTTTATTTTTTTTCTCTTTGAATATTTCCAATATGAAAATAAAAGAGAGGGGATAAAATGATTTCCCCAAAATAAAGAAATATTGGAGGAAAAATATTAAAATCAAATAAGTATTTTATTTGGAGTTTTATTGCTATTTTATTTGAATTAGAAAAAAATGCGTTTTTCAAAATTGCATTAGAGTCCCAAATAAATGCTCACCTTGTCCGGCAAACTTTTAGAGGACGGGGAAAATTTATTTCAGGTTTTTTGGAGTCCGTTTAGTATTTCTTTTCTTCATTTTTCTGCGCGGAATTATTTAAAAAAAAGTCAAACCGACCTACCAGTCGTGTCCGCCTCGGACACCTCGCCCCGGCCGGCCTTATAAGCCGCCTCAGCCCAGCCGCCCCGCCCAAAACCCTAGCCTGCCAGGGCCGCCACCGCCGCCGCAGCCGCTACCCGCGCTACCGCCTCGTGCAGCCCGCCGCCGCTGCCGCCGGAGCCACCCTCCACCACCGCCGCCTCGCCGGAGTACGCCGCCGCCACCGTCGTGTTTTTTTTTCAAGGTAGCCGCCGGTTTTATTTTAAAAACAGTTCAATTTTATTTCAAAAATCTAGATTCGTTTTTTTATTAGATCGGTTCGGTTTTCCCGGTATAGTTAAATAGCGGACATTCGTCCGTACGTTTGTTTTAAGGATTAGTGTTCACCCGTTAGTCGCAGACAGCGAACATTCGTTCATTAGCCTGTTCGTCAGTTTTTCTTTTTCCAGGTTTTTCCGTTATTATTTTCGATCGCGATTTCAGCCCGGATCTTCGTTTTAGTTTATCTTTTCGCTCGTTTGTCGGAATCAGGTGATTCAAGCGCCTAGATCTTCATCTCAAAGCCCTCTTTCCGTTTAACCTACTTGAACAAGATTTTGGTACTGTAAAATTTGACTTTAGTCCTGATTAGTAATTGGATCTTATTTCTTTCACAGTTTGAGTTCCGTTTCTTTGTTTGGTTTGATTCTTTTTGCAAATCGGAGTTCTTAAGTTGAACTTTCTGGTTAGCTCTTCTTATTTGAGTTTTACTCATGCATTTAGTTATGTTATTGTTTGTTTACGATAGAGTACCCGGAGTGTGAAGCGTGCTACTACGAGTCTCTATGTTTCATGGATCATCAGCAAGGAAAGTAACACTTTGATCATATCTCTTTATTACCCAAGTTTTATGCATTAGACTACACCCTCGAACATTGCATGGTTAGGATCTGAATAACATGTGGGATTGGGAAGTAGTTGATGAGGTAGAACCTATTACCTCTTTATTATCAAACCTTTTGGAGTTACTTCTACGTATGCTTATATTGCTATGCTATGCTCGTAGACGTGGATTGGGTGAGTGTATCCATGATTGATGTGAGTATTGCTAATTAATGGCTAACTTAAGGTGGCTACTTAAATACACATCTGGGTGGATTGTTTGTGGGCACCTGGAGAATCCAGTGTTGTTCTAGGATATCCCGGGGTTCCGTGTGATCATCCTAAGGTCCGCCACCCAGGCTCAAAGGGATCATAAGATTATTCATGCTAGAAACTTCCGTGTGCAGCCACAAGCTATTATGGGCTCTAGCATAGTTGATTAAGTTGCAAGACCTTTTTCAGTGGTGGGCTAGCAGATGTAGGGGAAAGTAGGTGTAACTGTCCATCAGAGTAAAGAGTTATTGTTTCTAAAAGACTGTGTCTCGGTCATCCGTTTCTCAAACACCATGTCGTGTGAGAAATCCAACAGAGGAGATCGAGTCTTGTGGGGAAAAGTGCGCAAACCTCTGCAGAGTGTACAAACTAATCATGGTTAGCCGTGTCCCTGGTTATGGACATCTTGAGTATCTGGTTCTTGGATTATCATGTTGATCTCATCACTCTAAAGAAAAGTAATTTGATTGGGTTAATGATGATGCTTAATTGGGATTGAGTTGGAGGAACCTTCTCAATGTTTAACAACCACCATGATAGTGAAATAAATTCATTCCTTTGTTGTAGGAAAAAATTGGCTTTATGCAAAAACTATAACCATGGAGCTTTCCACCAGCCATATTGCATGTAGTGGTAGCATTTATTCTGTTCATTACTCTATGTGTTACATTGCCAGCATATTCCATGTGCTGACCCGTTTCGGGCTGCAACATTTCATGTTGTGGACTTTTCAGATGACGAGTAATATGCCGTAGGTCATTGTTGTGCACTCAACTATGCCATTGGAGTTGATGGACTCACTTTATCTTCCAAGCCTTCTGCTGTTATTGTTTTTAGATGGCCTTAAGCCATTTTACTATAATAAGTTTCTCTTTTGAGACATTCGATGTAATAAGTGTGTTATTGCTACTCTGTTATAAATCCTCGAGTATTGTGCGTGTCAGCATTATCGATCCAGGGGTGAGACTAATGCACAGAGATCAGACTGTTTGAGGTCTATTCTCTACACGATTCTTTGTGGAATGAGCTCATTCTTATCATTAGGAACAACAGTAATACCTCCCTTCTTAGGGACACAATGAACATGACTTACCCATTTTCTATCAGCTATAGGATAGATTATACCTGCTTCCAGAAGTTTTAATATTTTAGATCTTACCACTTCTTTCATCTTCGGATTTAACCGACGTTGATGATCAACAACTGGTTTAGCATCAGGTTCCATATTAATTTTGTGCTAACATAGAGTGGGACTAATGCCCTTTAAATCATCAAGAGTATATCCAATAGCAGTTCGATGCTTCCTTAGAACTTTCAATAATCTTTCTTCTTCATGTTCTAAAAGGTTAGCACTGATAATAACAGGATATATCTTCTTTTCATCAAGATAAGCATATTTCAAAGTGTCTGACAAAGGTTTTAATTCAAACACAGGGACCCTTAGGTGGAGGAGGACCTCTAAGAGTTTCAATAGGCAAATTGTGTTTAAGCAGAGGACGTTGTTCAAGGAAGATCTTATCTATTTCATTTCTTTCATGCATATGTAAATCATTCTCATGATCTAACAAGTATTGTTCTAAAGGATCAGTAGGTGGCACAACAATAGAAGCAAGACCAATCAATTCATGCTTACTAGGAAATTCTTTTTCATGATGGTTTCTACTAAAGTTGGAAAAAATAAATTCATGAGCTTCAACACCAAAGCTAACTCCGATAGTTTGTTTCTTACAATGTATTTTAGCATTGACGGTGTTCAAGAAAGGTCCACCAAATATAATGGGACAAAATTTATCTTGTGGGGTGGTAATAACAAGAAAATTAGTAGGGTATTTTATCTTCCCACACAAGACTTCAACATCTCTAAGAATCCCAATGGGTGATATAGTATCTCTATTAGCAAGTTTAATAATAACATCTATGTCCTCTAATTCAGCAGGTTCTATTTCATCTCTAATTTCTTCATATAAGGAGTGGGGAATGGAACTCACACTAGCACCCATGTCACATAAACTATGATAACAGTGATATCCTATTTTAACTGAAACAACAGGCAAGCCAACAACTGGTCTATCTTTATCTTTCCCATCAGGTTTAACAACTCTAACAGCTTCTTCACAGAAATAAATTACATGCCCATCCATATCTTCTTAAAAGAGATCTTTAACCATAGCAATGCTAGGTTCTACTTTAATTTGTTCATTAGGTTTAGGTGTTCTAACATAAATTTTGTTAACCACAGTTGAAACTTTAGCATGTTCTTTTATCCTAACAGGGAAAGGTGGTTTCTCAATATAAGCAGAAAGAACAACTGGATCAACATTATAAAGTATAGTTTCTTCTTTAACGGGTACTGGTTCTTTAATTTTATCTTTAATAGGTGGGTGATATTTAAACCACTTCTCTTTAGAAAGTTCAACATGAGTAGCAAATGAGTCACAAAAAGAGGCTACTATTTCAGAGTCAAGTCCATATTTAGTGCTAAACTTTTGAAAAGCATCAGTATCCATAAAAGATTTAACACAATCATACTTAAGCTTTATTCCTGACTCTTTACCTTCGTCAAGTTCCCAATCTTCAGAGTTGCATTTAATTCTTTCCAAAAGATCCCACCGGAATTCAATAGTTTTCTTCATAAAAGAACCAACATAAGAAGTATCCAGCATGGTTTGATCATTACAAGAAAGCCGAGCATAAAAATTCTGAATAATAATTTCTCTTGAGACTCATGATTGGGGCATGAATATAACATCGACTTAAGCCTCCCCCAAGCTAGAGTGATACTTTCTCCTTCACGAGGCCAAAAATTATATATATAATTCCGATCACGATGAACTAGATGCATAGGATAATTTTTTTGATGGTACTCCAATTTCAAACGATTCCAATTCCATGATCCAATATCATTGCATAGCCTATACCATGCCAATGCTTTTCCCTTAAAAGATAAAGGGAAAACCTTTTTCATCACTTCATCCCTGGGTAAACCTGCAAGCTTAAACAATCCACAAATTTTTTCCATATGTATCAAGTGCATATCAGGATGTTCAGTTCCATCTCCTGCATAACGATTAGCTAGCATTTGTTCTATCATACCCGAAGGGATTTCATATTCAATATTTTCAGAAGGTGCATTAGGTTGAGGGGTAACTAATTGTGGTTCCGTACGAGGTGAAGATACCCCGAACAAACCCCACAAAGGATTATTTTCCATAGTAACAAGTGACAATAAATTTCAGCACACTATATAAATGTTTCCTTACCGAATTCCACTTACCAAAGGCGCTTCACTCCCCGGCAACGGTGCCAGAAAATAGCCTTGATGACCCACAAGTATAGGGCATCAATGGTAGCTCTTTTCAATAAGTAAGAGTGTCGAACCCAATGAGGAGTAGAAGGAAATGACAAGTAGTTTTCAGTAAGATGATGTCTGCAAGTGCTAAAACTATAAGTAGCGAGTAATTTGATAGCAAGATAATTTGTAACGAGCAAGTAACGATAGTAACAATAAGTATGCAACAAGGTAGCCCAATCCTTTTTAGACAAAGGACATGCCAAAATGGTCTCTTATAACAAGCAAAGCGTTCTTGAAGATACACGGGAATTTCATCTAGTTACTTTCATCATGTTGGTTTGATTTGTGTTTGCTACTTTGATAATTTGATATGTGGGTGGACCGGTGCTTAGGAGTTGTTCTTACTTGAACAGACCTCCTACTTATGATTAACCCTCCCGCAAGCATCCACAACTATGAGAAAAGTATTAAGAATAAATTCTAACCATAGCATTAAACTCTAGGACCCAGTCGGTATCTTACGGAATAGTGCATAAACTAGGGTTTAAGTTTCTGTCACTCTTGAAACCCACCATCTATTTACTACTCCACAATGCATTCCCTTAGGCCCAAATATGGTGAAGTGTTATGTAGTCGACGTTCACATGACACCACTAAGGGAATCATAACATACATACTATCAAAATACTGAACACATATAAAATTCACATGATTACTTGCAACATGATTTCTCCCGTGACCTCAAGAACGAAAGTAACTACTAACAAATGACAAACATTCTCAAGATCAGAGGGGTATTTAATAACATAATGGATCTCAACATATAATCTTCCACCAAATAAACCATATAGTAATCAACTACAAGATGTAATCAACACTTCTTGTCACCCACGGGCACCAATCTATAGTTTTGATACAAAGATTGAATGCAACAGATGAACTGGGGTTTGAGAGGAGTTGGTGCTGTGAATATGTTGATGAATATGGCCCTACCAAAGATGGGAGAGTTGTTGGTGATGATGATGATGATGATTTCCCCCTCCGGGAGGGCAGTTCTCCCGGCAGAATCGCTCCGCTGGAGGGGAAAAGTGCTCCTGTCCAAGTTCCGCCTCGATGCGGCGGCGCTTCGTCCCAAATGTCCTCCTCTTATTTTTTCTAGGTTAAAATGACTTATATATCAGAATATGGGCACCGGAGGTGGGTTGGCGAGGGCACAACCCACCAGGGCGCGCCTGGGCTCCCTAGCGCGCCCAGGTGGGTTGTACCCACCTGGTGGGCCCCCTCTGGTACTTATTTGCTCCAATATTCCTTAAATATTCCAAAAATATCTCTGTGAAGGCTTAGCTTGTTTGGAGTTGTGCATAATAGGTAGCCTGACGTAGCTTTTTCAGGTCCAGATTTCCAACTGCGAGAATTCTCCCTCTTGGTGTGTACCTAGCAAATTATGAGAGAAAAGGCATTAGAATTACTCCAAAAAGCAATATTATGGATAAAAACCTTGTAAATAACAGTAAGAAAACATGATGCAAAATGGACGTATCAGGGGGTTCCGGTAACCCCTCTGGTACTCTGGTATGTACTTGATTCATTCTGGAACACTTCTGGTGTCTAAATACCACCTTCCAATATATTAATCTTTACCTCTCGACCATTTCAAGACTCGTCATCATGTCCATGATCTCATCCGGGACTCCGAACAACCTTCGGTCCCCAAAACACATAACTCTTATAATACATGTTGCCATCGAACGTTAAGCGTGCGGACCCTACGAGTTAGAGAACTGTGTATACATGACCGAGACACCTCTCCGATCAATAACCAATAGCGGAACCTGGATGCTCACACTACAAAAAATTCACTTCCGTGATGATACCTGTTTGTCACAGTAGGTCACGTTTTCTGTCATGCATGTACATCCATGACGATTTTATGACAGAATCAAGATAGTCATACCTGTGCTGTCATAGAAGTGTTCCATGACATTACCAAAATTATCATCACGGAAGTTTCCACTTCCATGACAATAAATCGCGCGTCACAGAAGTGCTTTCATCAAGGGTGACTGACACGTGGCATCCACTGTAACGGAACATCGTTAAGCTATCGGGTCCAGTTTTGGATCCGATAACCCGTTAACAGCCCGTACCAATGGGGATTTTCCACGTGTAAAATCATCATTGGCTGGAGGAAACACGTGTCAGCTCCACGTCAGCACAGGTGTCACTCATCCAATGGGCGAGATGCGCCTATGATATGTTGACACGTCGACCGGCCAAAAGTGGCCCATAAAGTTTAAATGGGCCGGCCCAACTAAAGGCCCACAAGATTTTGCGGTCCATCATGGACCGGCCCAGCTAAAGGCCACAAGATTTTGCGGGCCATAATGGGCCGGCCCAGCTAAAGGTCACGAGATTTTGCAGACCATAATGGGCCGGCCTAGCAAAAGGCCACGAGATTTTGCCGACCATAATGGGCCGGCCCAGCTAAAGGCCCACGAGATTTCGCCGACCATAATGGGTCGGCCCAGCTGAAGGACCACAAGATTTTGAGGACACTAGTAGGCCGTCCCATTAACAGGCTGCCATGTTTTAGGCCAAATGCCGACCCATATTTGATCTGGTCCATTAACAGCCTGCCACGTTCCGGGCCTAATAAAGGCCCATATGAGACCCGGCTCGTTAAAATCCTACCATGTTCTGGGCCAAATTACGGCCCACATCAGGTCTGACCCTTTAAGAGGCTTTGGGATAAATTATGGCCCATATCAGATTCGGCTCGTCAACTCGACGTTATGCTTTTGGGCCCACTTGCTAAAGGCCCATATAGTAATTCGGCCTGATATTAGTTTCGGCATGTTAAAGGCCCATTTAACATTTCGACACTCTATTTATTTTGGCCTGTTAAAATCCCGTCATATAGTTGGGCCTAACTACGACCCAGTTTGCATCCGGCCTGCTCACAGCCGATAATCTGATTGGGCCAAACAAGGACCAAGACAATTTTGGCGTGTTAAAAGCCCTTGATGAAAGTGCTAGGTATCGACTAGAGGGGGGGGGGGGTGAATAGGCGATTTTTATGAAAGTCTTCAAAACATGGGAGTTTCGAAGACAAAAGGAGAAACAACACTATTCGTATGCAGCGGAAGGTAGACTACACTAGTCAAGCCATAGTCAAGTATTCAATGAAGTGAAAGCACGAAGACTATCAGCAGCTAGGTAGTAAGGATCAGGGTGGAAGATAGTATGAAGCCAATCAGGACAAGTAGTCAAACTGTGAAGTCAAACAGATTATGCAATCACGCAAAGACTTCACGAAGACAAACGATAAGTAAAGAGAAGTGAGTGATAGAACCAGTAGCTTCAGGGAGACAGTGGTTTGTTCGACTAGTTCCAGTTGCTGTGACAACTGTACGTATGGTTAGGGAGGCTGAAATTCAACTCAGAAGACCTCGTCTTCACCTTATTCCCCTTGAGCTAAGGACACCTAGTCCCCGCCTAATCACTCAGGTAAGTCTTCAAGGTAGACTTCCAAACCTTCACAGACTTCATTCACCGGCAATCCACAATGACTCTTGGATGCTCAGAACGTGACGCCTAACCGACTGGAGGATTCACAGTCCTCAAGTGTAACAAGTCTTCAAATCACGCGTACAGAAAGACTTTAGTGATGCCAAACACACTCTGGGCTCTGGGTGGTTTGGGCTTTGTCCTCGCAAGGATTCTCTCTCTCAAAGGCTTCAAAGGTGGGTTCCTCTCAAACGACAAAAGCCGTATCTAACTCTAAGCAGCCACCAATTTATGGTGTAGGGGGTGGGCTATTTATAGCCACAGGACAACCCGACCTGATTTGTCCAAAATGACCCTGGGTCACTAAGGAACTGACACGTGTCGCAATGGTCAGATTTCAAACACACGCGGCAGCTTGACTTGGTCTACAAGTAAAGCTGACTTATCCGACTCTGGATAAGATTTGTTCTCATTGTCTTTGCTCGAAGACATAGGATTTGGTTGAGCATCACTTCAGTCACTCCGAGTTTGTTCACTTGGACCCCACTTAACAGTGCGGTGGTTCCTATGACTCAACAAAGAAGAAAAGGAACAAACGAAACAACTAAGTCTTCATGCTCCATAGTCTTCACTCAATGTCTTCTCATGTCATAGTCTTCAATGTGAATATCTTCATAGACCACCATTGTCTTCAATGTCTTCACACATTTTTAGGGGTCATCTCCGGTAGGTAAACCAAATCAATGAGGGACTAGTACCTGTGTTATCCTACAATTCTCACAAACACATTAGTCCCTCAACCAGGTTTGTCGTCAATACTCCAAAACCAACTAGGGGTGGCACTAGATGCACTTACAATCTCCCCCTTTTTGGTGATTGATGACAAACTGGTTGAAGTTTTCAACGGGGATAAAAGTATGTGAAATTGTAAGGGATTAAGGTATTGTCTTCATATATGGCAAGAGGCTCCCCTTGAAGATTTGCATATAAATGTTTTGCGTTGGAATGCAAATGCACATGGCAGGTTGTACTTGTAGAGATCCTTCTCACCATATGAAGACAATACATCATGCATGAAAAGATATACAAGGATAATGACATGCATAATGAAAGATGGATGTCTGCGAAATGACTTCATGCGGGATTTATCATCGCATATGCGGAACTTATCGTCGCATCACAGAATAGTAGTAAATAGTAGCAGACAACCATCGAGTTTAGGTGTTACAACTCAAAGAACCAAATGTTTCAAAACGAGAGTTGTAAACACCATGCAAAAAGTATAGCAACCACCCATATGGACCCGCTTGAAGACTATTAACATATGCTTCTCCCCCTTTTGTCAGTAAGGACCAAAAAGGTTTGAAGACATAGTCGCTACTCGTTCCCATGAGGAGTAGGTGAAGCAGTAGGGTCGTCGTTGAGGTTAGGTGGTGCAGAAGTACTTGGTGCAGTGTCGACACGTGCTGAGAACATTGGAGGTGGTGAGGTAGCATCATCGACTTCATTAATAACTCTGGCGTGAATAGTGGCTGCGGAGGAAGAGTACTCTGAGTCTTCAAGAGATGGGGTTCGACGTAGCACAACATTCCATGGAGGAGTGGAGTCGAACTTGAATCTCTCGGTGAAGCCATCGTCTTGAAGATCAGCTTCAGCACTGAGTAGTGTCAAACCCTTCCAAGTCCTCCGACATGTTTCATGAGTAACAAAGGCGTTCTTGGTGGCAAGATTGTGAATGCGATTAACATCCACCAAGAGGCTTTGCATTTGACGCTTGAGCCAGAAATGATGCTTGTCTTGTTTCTGATGCAATGCCACAAGAAGCTCTCGGTCATTGAGTACACGGGATCGCTTGCGAGACCTTGGCGCAATGGTGCTTTCTATGGCTTCAGTACATGCACGGCGAGTGTTGCCGGCCAATGGATAGACACGCGAAGCAGCCTGTACACCTTCAACATCCTGAGTGAAACTCTGACGATCTGCATTGTGAAGATATAACGCTTCCTTGGCAGGCTCTGGGTAAATGGCTTCGACTGACATATCAACCTCTGGCAGGAAGATAATATGGTTGTGTGCAGAGGGCTGATAGTTAACATCAGAGTGCCGCTTGATCAGACGCATGACCCAAGGAGCATAAAATTTGAGACCGAAAATGTCAGACCCAGATGCAGCAAACTGGCGTATGAAGAAATCTTGAGCATTGAAGCTTTTGCCATTGAGTATGTAGAAGACCAATGTCTTCATTGCACATTCAAGCTTTGCTGAGGAGGAATGCCCCTTGATCGGCCATAGAGTTCGGCGAATGATATGATAGATAGTACGTGGCAGATACTCAAGGTCTTCAACAAGTAATTCCTTGGGATACTCAGCATCCGAGGGCAGTGGCTTCATCATACTAAGCATCTGGCTCATGTTGGGCTCAGGCTTATGAAAGATGCTCTCCAATGCATCGCGGTGAAGCTGACAACCTGGTTCATACAGTTCGCCTGCAGTGGAGAGGCCGGTAAGCTTGATGAGATCAAAGGCTTTGGCTTCATGATGAACGTTGCCCGTCATCCACTCAAGGACCCATGTGGTTGTATCCCTGTTGTAGCTGCGAATGTGGAGGGTTGCATAAAATTGCAGGAGAAGCTCTTCATTCCAATGTTCCTTGTCGGTGACAAACTGCAGAAGGCCAGCATCACGAAAGCAGTCTAGGGCTTCTTCAAGGCAGGGCAGACCAGCAATGGCTTTAGTGTCCAGACGCATATGAGGAAATATGCGCTCTTGATTGTATAGAATGCAGGAGTAGTAGCTACGCTGCTGGTAGCTCCAGAACCGATCTGATGAGATTCTTGGCTTGGAATATGGGTTCTTGCCAGAATCGAAGAAGGTGTTGTGTGCAATGAAGCCGTTGATATTGAAGGAGCCTGGTGCTGATGCAGTACCAGGAAACCTTGACAGTCTTTGTTTCGGCTTCTGAACCTGAGGCCTATGCTCCACATGGTAGTCAAATTGTGGTCCAGGAGCAGGCAGAGGAATCAGAATTGGCCATCTGACAGGAACAAGTTCACCTTGATAAAATGCATGCTCAATTGTGTGTGGCCTTGGAGGCGGAACATGAGCAGTGGCATTTGCATTGGCTTCAGGCTGTACATTGGATGCAGGTGCAACATTGGCTTCATTCACTATATTGACTTGAGGCGCCACATTGGCTTCAGCCATGACAACGTCATTGGCTTCAGTGGCGTTGTAGGTGGCCGCCTCAGTATTCTCAACCTCCACTTGTGTAGCTGGAGGGTCCAGCACAGATACGTTCTCCCCGAGAATAACTTCTTGATTTGTGGGGGGTGTGGCAACATGTTCTTCTTGTCTGTCATCGGCTGCTGCTGCCGGAATCTCTTCAGAAGCATTGGCTTCGGGCACAGGAATCGTCGCAGAAGGATTGTCTTCAGGAAACACTTGATGTGCCACTGAGCTGGATTGGTGTGAATCCTCTTCCATGATAGTCGTCATGGAGACCGAAGGCCTCAGGCCTTTGCGAAGCCGTTGAAACACGGGAGACGCCTTCGGTGATGGTGTGGTCTCCATGTAATTGTCATCATTGACAATTGGACTGGTACCTTGTGTTGGGGTAGGATGTGGTGTACTTGTGGAGTCTTGAACTTGGGTAGCTGGTTGGGGGCGATCAGCCCATGAAGCATCCTGTGTGATTGGCGTCAAAGGACGACCAATACTGATGAGTTCGCTGTTCGTGTGAACAGGCGACGATACTGTGGGGTTCTGAATCTGAGGAAGGACTTATCATCTTCTACATTGTCTTGGGGACCAATGTCTTCAGTCGCGATGGGATCGACGACTGGAACTTCTTGTTCTTCAGGAGCCTCTGTGGAAGCAGGCTCATGTACAATCAACTGACGCTCTTGATTGTCGGATGGAGGGGGAGCATAAGCAATGGGTTCAACAACTAAGGGCTCTTTGAGAGCAGCCCGGTCTCTCTTCTTGGTCTTTCTCTTCTTTGGGGGTGGTGCATCATCAGTAGTGCGCTTGAAATTTCTTTTTCTTGCTTCGGCTTCAGCTGCCTTGGTTTTCTTCTGTTCTGAAGCTGGTGTGGGGACCTTAGGCTTCGAGCCTGTCATGCTGGCAGGGAAGACAATGCGAGGTTCTTCCGCCGTGTAGAATCAGTTGGGGCCACAGCAGACTTCTTCTTTTGCTTGGCAGCCATCTTGGGTTCAATACCAGGACGCCCAAGTGCCTTGCGCTTTTCAGCTTCATTGTAAGCCTGAATGCATTTGGCAGCAAGAATCTTCATGCGTTCTCTTGAGCCTTTGGCTTCTTCACGCTTCTTGCGAAAGGCTTCTTTAAGGTCATTCAACATCACATTGAATTTCTGGACATCAGCCACACTCAGCTTGGCCACATGCTTCTTGAATTGTTCCTTCTCAAAATCAATCTTGTGTTTCAGTTCAACAATTCGCTGGGCCAGAGCCAGCTCAGGAGCAATTGCGCCTTGGAAGGCGACGCTGATGCCAATGGGAAGTTGAAGATCATCAAATCTAAGATCTTGATTGTCGAACCATTCATCAATGAAATTGTGTAAGATATTCACATCAAAGAGGGGCAGATCATTGAAGATCTCCGCCTCTTGCTTGCTCTTGATCGGCTGCTCAAGGGCATCCTCACCAAATTCTTCATCTGAAGACAAATCAATGGCTTCAGATTCGTTCCTCAGAACGGCTGCTGGTGTCAGTGCTCGACTTGTCCTCGTAGCAGTTTTCTTCTGAGGCTTCTCGGTCCGTTTGGAGACATGAGATTGATCTTCGGAGGTGTTTCTTGGAGCAGGAGGGGTAGTTGCCAATGGCTTCACTCGAGAAGCCTTTGGTGCAGTAGTGGGTTTGGAAGCCTTAGCTTTCTTCTGCTTCTTTGGTTTAGGAGTAGGAGCTGGATCCTCTTCAGAGTCAGCAGCATCGTCAGAATGATCCACTTTTGCACCTTGTACAACTATGTGTGCGAGGAGGCCTTCAAAGTTGTAGAAGGGATCGATCCTGTTCTCATTGGCTTCACGTGTGCCATCTTCCCGTGGAGAGGACGGACCAGGGTTGAAGTCAAGTCTGAATTCCTTCTTGTTCTGCACAGCTGAGTCTTTGGCGAACTGGTAATTGCGCTTGAAGAGATGGTCTTCATGACACCATAGCAGAGAAGAAGGGTCCGCATTCTCTGGCTCTGGTCCGTGAACCATGCAAGGATAGAAGCCTTGCTCAATGGCCTCAGCTTGGGTTCTGGGTTGAAGATTTTTATACAGAATATCTCCCCAGGGCCGCTTGATGGCATTCTTTTCAGCATATTCTTGAGTGACAAATCGGTACTTGAACCATTCTTCAGCCTAGTATCTTCGGATCCATTGGATGCGATTCTTGCGACTAGTATAGGTTTCCTCAGTGTCCGTTTTGTACAACTCATGCAAATCTGGTGGCAAATCCTTGGAAGTGTTTCCATGATGCTTTCTGCCACCCTTTCTTGCTGGTTTCTCAGTAGCCATGAAGCTTAACCTGAAAGGCTTCAGAACTTGCAAAGGCTTCTTGCGGCTAGTCAAACAAGAACTTGCTTCAGGTGAATTGATGTGACTCTGCAAGAATTCTGCAAATGAATGCAGACTATGAGAACCAAGGGTTTCTCCCACGGACATGTACCTGTGACCGCATTAGAGATGCGAGGGAAGGGGAAGAGGTCATATGCATTCTCAGAAGATTTTGAAGATAAATCAGTTTGAAGACATTGACCTCATAACGCGAAGACATTCACTTATTTGATGTGAGCTGGTTCCAGAGTTGTACAAATCCAGGAATAAGTACAAATGAGGAATCTAACTTGTAATGAAGCATAAGTGAACATACTAGGTACATTATGAGATGCAGAGTGTGATAGATTCAACTTTGGAGTTGTAGAAACTACTTTTGGTAAGGAAGGATGAATCTATCGGATCAAAAAGACAGTAAAAAAGAGAGTTTTAATTACCACAGGAAGAACTGCTAGACAGAGGGAAAGCTGAGGCCGAGCAGTTCAATCTCTCGTGCCCTAACTTGGCGGCGAGAGACAGCTACAACGGCGGCGGAGAAGATGAGGTCCGCGGCCGGCGTGAGGACGGCGTCGGAGAAGTCGCAGCAGCTAAGCGCTTCATTGCCGGCGTCGTCGAGTGCTAGCGGTGGCGCTAGGGTTTTCGGGAGGTGGTGAGGTGGAAGAAAATTTTTGACCGCGATGGGATGTGCATTTATAAGGAAAGGGACAACACAGCGTAATTACGCAGGTGCCCCTGGCGATTCGCATTTGAATGACACGTGGCGTGCATGCAACTCCTGGGTAGTTGTTCCATGTTCCCACGCACGCCTGGATTGTCGAGGCGGTCGTTCTGAATTCTTCAAATTTCCGGTAATAAAGATAGCACATTTAAAACAAACATGAATGTTTGTCAGATTGGCTTCTCCTGACAAGGTTCAGTGAAGACAATCGATAGTTTTCAATAGAATGCATATGATTTGGACAGATGGAGTTGAGGTAGAAGCATAGTTAGGTTAGGGTCCGATCACATTCACTTAGATCAAAAGATTCAACACGAAGTCATAACTATAAGTGAATGCTGTGGAGGACAGAACACAAATAGTATGCAACCAGTTTAAGGCCAAATCAATCATATGAAGATAAATTCGAATATAAGTCAGAAATAAAGACAACTCAGTTATGAAGACTATGCAAACATAACGCCAAGAGAAGCACCTCAAACAAAAGTTTGGTGGTGGCGTTACCCACCGTATAGGAAGTATTAGACCCAGACACGGCGCACAATTATCGTGGCGCTCCGAAGTCAAATTCCGCATTAATGTATTCACACTTGGAGTGTATGTCTTCATTGATTGAAGATATACGTTACTTCGTGTGTTGCACATCTAAGTCATCAAAATGCATAAGTGTTAGGATGTGTGTCCCATTCACAGGACATTTGAGGATTCCAAGATATTTAGCTCACACCGCAACTTGCAAAACCTTTTCTCGTCCAAGGGCTTTGTGAAGATATCAGCCAGTTGCTCTTCAGTGTTGACATGGATGATATCAATGTCTTCCTTCATAACATGATCTCTGAGGAAGTGATGACGAATCTCAATATGCTTTGTCTTCGAGTGCTGAACTGGATTGTTGGCAATCTTGATGGCACTCTCATTGTCACAGTAAAGAGGCACATTCTTCAGGTGTATACCATAGTCCTTGAGAGTTTGCTTCATCCAGAGAAGCTGAGCACAGCAAGATCCAGCAGCAATGTATTCGGATTCAGCAGTGGAGAGAGATACACAGTTCTGCTTCTTTGAAGACCAACAGACAAGTGATCGTCCCAGAAAGTGACATGTGCCTGATGTGGACTTGCGATCAACCTTGTCACCAGCATAATCAGCATCTGAGAATCCAACTAGATCAAACTCTGAGCCCTTTGGATACCATAATCCTAGTGTTGGGGTGTAAGCCAAATATCGAAGTATTCGCTTCACAGCTAAGTGATGCGATTCCTTTGGTGCCGCTTGGAATCGGGCACACATGCAAACACTAAGCATTATATCTGGCCTAGATGCACATAAATAAAGCAAAGAACCAATCATGGAGCGGTATACCTTTTGGTCGAATTCTTTACCATTGTCGTCGGGACCCAGATGACTTTTGGTTGGCATTGGCGTCGTGTATCCTTTGCAGTCTTGCATTCCAAACTTCTTCAGGCAATCTTTGAGATATTTTTCTTGAGAAATGAAGATGCCATTGCGTTGCTGATGGATTTGGAGACCCAAAAAAAACTTTAGTTCACCCATCATGGACATCTGATATTGCTCTTGCATCATATGACCAAACTCATCACTGTATTTCTTGTTGGTGCAGCCGAAGATAATGTCATCCACATATATTTGGCACACAAACAGTTCACTGTCATAAGTCTTCGTGAAGAGGGTAGGATCCAGTGAACCAGGTTTGAAACCTTTGCTCTTCAGGAAGTCTTTGAGCGTATCATACCAAGCGCGAGGGGCTTTATTGAGGCCATACCGTGCCTTGTTGAGCTTGTACACCATATCAGGATGTTTTGGATCTTCAAAGCCAGGAGGTTGTGCAACATATACTTCTTCTTCTATCTTTCCATTGAGAAAAGCACTCTTCACATCCATTTGATAAAGGAGAATGTTGTGATGATTTGCATAGGCTAGCAGTATGCGAATGGCTTCAAGCCTTGCCACAGGAGCAAAAGTTTCATCAAAGTCAATCCCTTCCACTTGAGTGTAGCCTTGAGCAACTAGACGAGCTTTGTTTCTGACCACTTGACCATGTTCATCTTGCTTGTTGCGATATATCCATTTGGTGCCAATGATATTGTGCTTCCGAGGATCAGGACGCTTGACCAGTTCCCACACATTGTTCAACTCAAACTGTTGAAGCTCTTCTTGCATTGCTTGAATCCATTCAGGTTCCATAAAGGCTTCGGTGACTTTCTTGGGTTCTGAGATTGAGACGAATGCAAAGTGTCCACAGAAATTGGTGAGTTGTGTTGCTCTTTGTGTGGCTCTTGAACGAGTGAGTGGACCAGGTGCATTGAGGCTATCGATCATCTTCTCAATCTGTACTTCATTTGCAACATGAGGGTGAGCAGGATGAATATTCTGTTCATTCTGATCAATGTCATCATTTGGAGGATTATCTTCAGGCTGAGCATTGTCTTTAGGTTGATCAGGTGCAGAAATGATCAGTTCTTCTTCAGCCTGATTCTCAGAGGGTATGATTTCGCCAGTTCCCATTTGCTTGATTGACTCGCTAGGGGATAACTCATCTAGCACATTTGGCAGGTGCTCTCTTTGCGAGCCGTTAGTCTCATCGAACCGCACATCCACAGTTTCAACCACTTTATAGTGAAAGAGGTTGAAGACTCTGTAGGAGTGCAAATCCTTTCCATAACCAAGCATAAAACCTTCATGTGCTTTCGGTTGAAATTTTGAAGTGTGATGAGGATCCTTGATCCAGCACCTAGCACCACATACTCTGAAGTAGCTTACATTGGGTTTCTTACCAGTTAGGAGCTCATAGGATGTTTTCTTCAGAAGCTTGTGAAGATAAACGCGGTTGATGGTGTGACAAGCAGTATCAATGGCTTCAGGCCAGAACTTCCGTGGAGTCTTGTACTCATCAAGCATCGTTCGGGCCATCTCAATAAGAGTTCTGTTCTTGCGCTCGGTGATGCCATTCTGCTGAGGTGTGTATGGAGCAGAGAACTCATGAGTGATACCCATGGTATCCAGGTAGAGGTCGAGGCCGGTGTTCTTGAACTCAGTGCCGTTCGCTTCTGATGTGCTTGATCTTGACACCGTAGTTCATCATGGCACGGTTGGCAAAGCGTCTGAAGACATCCTGCACTTCAGTCTTGTAGAGGATTATATGCACCCAAGTGTATCGAGAGTAATCATCAACAATGACGAAGCCATAGAAGCAAGAAGTAGCATTGAGAGTGGAATAGTGAGTAGGGCCAAATAAGTCCATGTGCAGCAGCTCGAAGGGTTGAGACGTGGTCATGATTGTCTTCGAGGGATGCTTGGCTCTTGTCATCTTCCCGGCTTCGCAGGCGCCACACAAATGATCCTTCTTGAACTTGACGCCTTCGATGCCCACAACATGCTTCTTCTTCGCGAGAGTGTGCAAGTTCCTCATGCCAGCATGTCATAGCCTTCGATGTCAAAGCCATCATTCTGAAGCTTTTGCTAGAAGACATACGGCCATCTATGGACCTGTTGAGAAATCTACCATATACAGATCACCTTTTCGATATCCTTCAAAGACTAGAGACTTGTTAGATTCCATCAGTACAAGGCAGCGATATTTTCCAAATAGCACAATCATATTTTAGTCACAAAGCATTGAGACAGACATTAAGTTGAAACCAAGGGATTCAACAAGCATCACTTTATCCATGTGCTGATCCCTTGATATTGCAACTCTACCTAGACCCAATACCTTGCTTTTACCAGTGTCAGCAAATGTGATGTGGCTTTTGTCTGATGGACTCAGCGTTGAATCCATTAGAAGACTTCGATCGCCAGTCATGTGATTAGTGCATCCACTGTCCATAATCCATTCTGAAGCATGAGGTGTCATAGCCTACAATGCAGTTTGGGGGATCAGCTTCACCAAGCGAGTTGTGAAGCAGAAACATTTAACGAGCAAGTGGAACATGGAAATTCAGGTCTTTGTTAGGATAGACAGGATGAGTATCAAGAATATCTGGAATGGAATACATAGTAAGACTACTTAGGCATTTTATCTTGCGCCCAACAAGATTTTTAAGGTCTCCAGCATTAGCTTCGGATGCTTTTGATTTCCGACTGGAGACCTTCCCTGCAAAAGAGGAAAGTTAAATTTTCTTAACCACCCACATCTTCAGGGGTGGCTTAGAAGCAATGAGTCTAAGTGTAGCATCTGAGAATTTTGGCTTCTGAGCCCTAGTAAATAGCCTTGCAGGGGTTGAATAATACTCATATGAATAAGGAGAAAAGTTCTTGGTTCTATGAACATAGCGGTTTAATGAAACACACTCATATTCATGGGCCTGAGTATGATTTTCCTGCAAAACATTAATGTTAGGGTGACTCAGATGAGTCCTTGGTCTGTATGAAGCTTTTGGAACGTATGACGCCTTTGGTAGGGGGTTTGCCTTCTTCACACATGGTGTCGTGATGACATTCACAGCAAGATTCTCAAGGCAACTCTTGGGTACCCATATCTTCTTCATAGGTGACCTATTCCTACAGTTAGTACCAATATACCTGGCAAACACTTCGCCATTCTGATTCTTAAACAATTTATAGTTTGCATCAAAGGATTCGTCAATGATAATAGGGTTAGCGCAAGTGAAGCCAGATAAGGTGGATGGATCTCCTGGAGGTTCCTTTGCAGCAACCCAGGTAGTTTTGGGGTACTGCTCAGGCTTCCAGTACGACCCATCAACATTCATTTTCCTCTCGAACCCAACACCCTCTTTTCTAGGGTTTCGGTTCAGAATCTGCTTTTTGAGGACATCACATAATGTCTGATGCCCTTTGAGGCTTTTGTACATCCCTGTCTCAAGCAGTGTCTTCAACCTGGCATTCTCATCAACAATAGTGGTGGTATCCTCAATAGAGGGGTTAGTTACCACATCAGCAGTTGAAGGTATTGCAACAGGAGTCGCAGTAGAACATTCAGCAACAGAGGCAACGTTATCACGCTCAATGCATATTAGACATGGTGGTTCAAATCCTTCCTGAGCGGGACTGTTCTGTTGAGCGTGAAGTGACTCGTTCTCTTTTTCAAGATCTTCATGATTCGATCTCAATTTCTCAAGTGCTGCTTCCTTTGAAGATAACCGTAGGAAAGCTTTTCATGAGATGTTGAGAGGGTTTCATGACAACCTTCAAGTTCCTGGTACTTAACATGAAGATTTGTTATGTCGTCAATTAAGGACTGAGTCTTAGTCATTTCCACGTCCAACAGGTCATTGCTTTTGTCTAATAGTTTTTGAATATGTTCCATGGCATTCTGCTGTTCAGTTGCAATTTTAGCAAGTTTTTTGTAGCCGGGTTTGGAATCAACAGAGGTTACCTTGACACTACGAGCCATGAGGCAGTAGTTTTGATCTGATGTATCTGGTTCGGAGGACATCATTTTAATGGATTCTTTGAACTCACAAAACCATGGGTCTTGACGGGTTCGATGATCTTCATATACATCAGAAATTCGGTCCCAAATAAGCTTCGCATACTGAGATGCTTGACGCGCTTGAACTCGTTAATGGACAAACATGAGCATATAATATCCTTAGTCGTGATATCCAGACGAGTGTACTTTTGAATATCGTCAGCATTCGCCACCTTGCATAAATCTGTGAGACCAATTTCTGTGACAGTCCACAGTTCACTATTCATGGCGAGAAGGCGCTTCTTCATCATTGCTTTCCATTTGGGGTAATCTCGTCCATTGAAGATAGGACACACAACAAAGACCTTGATTATCCCTGCAGTCGACATAGCTACAACTCCAGGTGGTTAAGCGGAATCACACAGAACAAGGGAGTACCTTGCTCTGATACCAATTGAAGGTGCTAGTTATCGACTAGAGGGGGTGAATATGCGATTTTTATGAAAGTCTTCAAAACATGGGAGTTTTAAAGACAAATAGGAGAAACAACACTATTCGTATGCAGCGGAAGGTAGACTACACTAGTCAAGCCATAGTCAAGTATTCAATGAAGTGAAAGCACGAAGACTATCAGCAGCTAGGTAGTAAGGATCAGGGTGGAAGATAGTATGAAGCCAATTAGGACAAGTAGTCAAACTGTGAAGTCAAAAAGATTATGCAATCAGGCAAAGACTTCACGAAGACAAACGATAAGTAAAGAGAAGTGAGAGATAGAACCAGTAGCTTCAGGGAGACAGTGGTTTGTTCGACTAGTTCCAGTTGCTGTGACAACTGTACGTCTGGTTAGGGAGGCTGAGATTCAACTCAGAAGACCTTGTCTTCACCTTATTCCCCTTGAGCTAAGGACACCTAGTCCCCGCCCAATCACTCAGGTAAGCCTTCAAGGTAGACTTCCAAACCATCACAGTCTTCGTTCACCGGCAATCCACAATGACTGTTGGATGCTCAGAATGTGACGCCTAACCGGCTGGAGGATTCACGTACCTCAAGTGTAACAAGTCTTCAGATCATGCGGACAGAAAGACTTTAGTGATACCAAACACACTCTAGGCTCTGGGTGGTTTGGGCTTTGTCCTTGCAAGGATTCTCTCTCTCAAAGGCTTCGGAGGTGGGTTGCTCTCAAACGAAAAAAGCCGTATTAGCTCTTTCCCGGAGCGCGCAGAGCATAGGGCCATGCATGTGCTCCAAGGTCTGTCGCTGACGTATCTCGTCCGCGTTCCGCCGTGCGACGGCCTCAGCCTCGTCAACCCTCTGATGGAGAAGGAGCACCTCGGCGCGGGAGGAAGCCAGCTCCACCTGCGCTGCACCAAGGGCGGCCCCGGAAGCGTCCGCACACCGCGTCACTTCATCCAGCCTGGCCCTAAGGACGGCGGTCCTGCCCTCTGCCACGACCCTGATCAGCTCCAGCCTTTCCCCGTACTCACGCTCAAGGTTCGAGCGGGCCTCCGCCACCAGGCGGTCAACCTCTTCTAGGGCTCGGGCTTCCCGCGTGGCGACATCATCCTCCGCCTGTGCCACCAGGCACTCTCTCGTCTCCAACTGCTCGAGATCAAGGGTGTGCTCAGTGGCCTCCAGCGTCAGCGCCTCCTCAGGTCTCTGGAGCTCCGCCTGGTCAACCGATGCCCCCTTCATCGACACAAGGTCCGCCTCACGCAGCTCCACTTGCTGCTCCAGGGAGTTGCTCCAGGCCTGGAGCTCCCACGCCCGCTCCTCTACAGCCTTGCACCGTCGGTCTGCCTCCCAGGCCTCCTCAACGGCTTGGGAGTAGGCCGCCCGCGAAGCCGCCAACGACGCCTCGGCCTTCGCATTGTCGAGATCACGCTGATGTCGCGCAAGGGCAACGGCCACCTTCAGCTTGCACCTCTCCTCAGCAAGACGCAGGCCCTCGGCCTCAAGGCGCGCGTCCTCGCCGGCAAGCTCTACACCAAGCTGGCTCACTGCATCAGCCTCCCTCTGGAGAAACCCTTGGTGAAGGGCACGGCGCTCTTGAGCGCGCTCGAGCACGTCTTCCACGTCGCCCTCTGCCCCTGGCGCATGCGGAGGGCTGCGAACCGGCATGCCCCCTCTAGGCAGGGGGCTAGGGGCTGGCGCCCTCGTGATGGTCGGGCGCGCCCCGCTGGAAGCCTAGCCCAGAGCCGGTTCGTCCACCAAGGAAGAATGCAAGATCGAACTCAGCCAGTCGCCGTCCACGACCAAAGGAGGAGCTCGGGGCAGGCTGGCTGTGCCCCGGGAGAGCTCGCGGATGAGGGTCGCGAGGTGCGCAGGATCAGGATGCTCCGCAGGATGGCTCACCTCTCCGACCGACCTCACAACAAGGGCAGTACTTCAGCTCGGGATGCTTGGAGTCGGTGGAGAGGGCGAAGCCTGGGGGGATGGCTCCTCAGCCTTCTCCATGAGCTCGGCAGGAAGGGCCCTGCAGGGTGACGGTCAGCTGAAGCAACAGGAAAATAAGGGACCAAGAAAGGAGGAGGCTTACTCGTCAATGGCGAAGTACTTCCTGCGCTTTAATAGGCGGCAGGGGTAATCATCACCACCCAAGGCCTCCTTTCTATTTCGGAGGGCCTCAAAGTCCACGCGGAAGCGGCCTAGGAGCTCGGCGCAAGGGTTAGTCTGCGGTAAGGAAGAAGAGCCAAGTAGACCGGTGTCAGAGGCATTGCCCTGGGGCACGCCGCCGGGCGCTGCCTCATGGAGGGTGTCCGGGGCCTCGGGAGCCTCTGCCACGGGAGCCGCAGGCCGCAGCTCGACGCCTACGGCTGCCGCAGGGAAAGTTTCAGGAGTTGCCACCACAGGAGTTCCGCGCAGCATCATTATCTCGATGGCAGCCCCCTCAGCCCCGGCGGCCCTTGCCTCCCGGATCCACCACTCGAGGAAGGACCGCCGCGGGCAACCGGGAGGGCAACCACCGCAACTTGGTTCTCACGAGGTCCCATGAGGCCTATTGGGCGCTGTCCCCATTCATCGAAGCTGGGCATCTGCTTCACAAAATCAGCCCTGCCTGAGCAAAGGTACAGCAGGGCACCCCTTGCCGGAGGCTGCCAGGGGAAGGATCACTAGTCAGAATCATGAGAAACTTCCTCAGCACTTCAGGCGCCAGATCTTCCTTCTAGAGCCTCATGCGGTCTTCACGCCCCCGAAAGTCCCACATCCGACGGGAATGACGCTGGAGAGGGGCAATGCGGCTCTGGAGGAACTCCTTCACCACCTTGGGAGCCGTCACACCGAGCGCCCTCAAGTTCCCGAAGCGACACCAGACAAAGGCGAGCCGGGGGCTCGTAATCATCTCATGACCCCAGCCTGAGTTGGGGACAGTAGGCAAGGTCAGCTCCGAGAGCAGGGGGTTGGGCACTCCGACATCCACGTACAACCACCGCTCTCGGAACCCAGCCGCAGGCGGAGGAAGGCTGAAATCAATTCCTGAGGCAGCCGCTTCTGGTGCAGCGAGGAAGCTCACACACCCCGAGCATTGAGTGGGGTCGCTGAGGCGCAAAGAGAAGAAATGGTGCAGCAAGGCAACTGAAGGAGGAATGCCCACCATCTCCTCGCAAACAAAAGCGAAAACGGCAAGGAGAGCAATGGATTCGAGACCCAAATGCATCATCTGGATCTGGTAATGGGAAGTACGGTGTTGAAGATCTCGGAAAAGGGGGGAACCAGTCCCGCCCACAGGGCGTCGGCGAAGTATCGGACCTCAGTGACTATTCTGTCAATAGAGAAGTGAGATGCAGGCCAGACCATCATCCTCCCACACTCGTTGAAGATGGTGGCGAGGGCAGAGCTGACCTTGTCCAGGGCTTCCAGATTGAGTATGATCGACTGATCGACGGCAGGAGCCGCCGACAGCGGCGAGCGGGGCAAAGACGCATGCTTCTTCCCCTTCTTCTTCTTTGTTGGCGCCATGGCGACATGAAGGGGGAGAGTTCAAGATTGGATTGTAAGCGGAGGTTGGAGCTCAAGGGGAGGAAGAGCAGGAGACGTGCGAGCAGCAAAAAGAGGGATGACTGTGTGCAACCACGGGTCTGCCTAGCCGGGCACGAAATATGGGGGCATGGGGAAACAGGGACGCCCACATCCAATCACCCGCCACGCGGCGCCCAAGGCCGCAGGCTGTTGGGGCACGCGGCGCTTCACACTTGCCCCTTCGCTTCTCTGCTAAGCCAAGTCCGGGCGCGCCTTGGGCCCGGGGGCTATTGTCAGCGTTCTGGGAACGAGGGTACCCAAACTTGCCTGCCTGTGGCCTGCGGCATGGCTCAAGGAGTGGCCCAGTACGGCCCATCTTCCTCAACACAAGCTCAAGACCCTCGCGAGGGGCCAAGCCTCGCGGGGCGGACGACAGGAAGCTTCCTCAGGCACAACCTCGTCAGGCTGGCTCGCGAGGAGGCGGAGAGATCAAGGCGGGGTACCTCACGAGGTGCCCGTGATGCAAGCCATGACGACCGAAGCCAGGCTGGCGCCAGCCTGTGCAGCGTCCTTGTTTCCTCTTTGGTGCAAAGGGGGCAAGCGCAGGCAAGGGTATCAAGCAAAGGCAACCATATCAGTGCAACAAGACCAAGACTAGTAGAACGGCTGGATGGAGGTCATCGTGGAGCCCAAGCCAGCGTCATCGATAGAGTCTTTGGCAGGTGAGGACCAAGTTTAGTCAGGATAAGTGTACTAGATGTTCCCCTTCAAAATGGTCAATTGTTGGCACCCTTCCCGCTCAATATTTGGGAAGAGGACCAGGGCCTCGCTCTATAAATAGGGCTAGCCACCACAGTAGAAAGGGATCCGGATTCAATCCTTCCCAAGAGGCATCACCTCCACAAGAACTCCTCCCCTCGCGAGGTAGTTCTTCCTTTGTATTGTTCATCATCAGCCCCTGAGGCAATCCACCACACCACAAACTAGAGTAGGGTATTACACCACAATGGTGGCCCGAACTAGTATAAACCTCGTGTCCCTTGTGTTGTTCTTCGTGTAGTTTAGATCCTTTGTGAGGCGACGAGATGCGAGTAGATAGGAGGTGTGATCTCCGCGTGCACCCCAGAGTTCGAACCTTGAGGGTCTGCCGGAACCTGAAATCCGACAATAGTAATTTCCATCTCCCAAACACTTGGCTTTGGGCAATTGATGTGGGAGTGGACATTTTGCCGCTTCTTTCAAATTTTGGGACAATAAGCATCCACATTTACCTTGGCAACTAAATTCGAATCCATTTGGTATTCCTATATGAATCTTTATAAATCATTCTATGTGTTTTTATATATATCTTCAAAAGGACGACCGTATTCCACTGTCATATATGAATATGGTTTCCAAATGTCAACACTCAAATTCAGAAGCTAGAATCCAGTTTAAGGTGAATTCGAATATTTGGAACACTTCATGTCCAACTCAAATGTCACATGTAGCATAATGTGTACTCCCATTTAGATATGTACACAAGCGATGTATCAAGATTCAAATACCATGTCAATCAACCAAGAATGTACAGAACTAACTGACATATAAACACTTATAGAGTATATGGATCAATAATACCAAATAACATACATAAGCCAGGCCATTGTACTTTTTTTGCTACAATAGCATCCCTTTTTAGCCATCATCTTGGCCCATTCCGATGCATGCCACTTATGGTCCATCTATACTACTATTATTGATGAATGCACATTCAGCCCGATTGGCATATTTTTAGGTCTGGCACATCAATCTAAATGAAATGTCTGCGAGTCTTATCAATTAATACAGACTTGTGCTCAAATAAAATTACAAACCAAAAAACAAAAAACAATTATTACATGATCTCTAAAACAAATGGTTTGATTGATTACATGAACAAACAACACAAAGGTTATTCAACGATGGAAAGAACATTTCACCTATGATTTACCAAGTGGGAATTTAATTTCCTTTTTTCCTTCAGGACCTTAACAATGTGGTCAGTCTTAGCTTGCTTCGTTTGGAAATCCACCAAATATTTAATGGTTGCCTTGAGTACTGCTTGCGATTGTGCTGTTTGCTTCCTCAACATGTCAACTTCATCTCTAAGTGCAGAAGCAGAATCTCTTTCTACCACTAGTTTAGCCTCTAGAGCATCAGCAGTTGGCAATTCATATTGCACGACTGGGCCGGTGCCACTGCTGTGGGATGATGCAACGTCCATGGGGACCTCGCTCATTGATCTTGGGCTAACCTGTTTTGCCATTAAAGTTCCGATTGGATTCAAAAAAGTTGAAGTTAGCAAAACATCTCAACTAGGAGTTATAATAGCAAACGAGTTAAACAAACAAGGAATTAAAGAGTTTCAATTGGATGCTGAAAAGTAGTTGTTAACATCATTGTAACCCGCTGTTGCAGCAGGAAAGCAGTTAAACAAACAAGTAGCTATTTAAATTAAGGCAAACAGGTAATTCTTAACAGTAAGTATCAGACACATAGATAGGCGCAGTCTACAATAGGATTAACACATTGTGGCATTATGTAATCAGTAGCAAACTAAATTAAGCCAATCAACATAATTGAACAACTTTGCAACAAGTGGCTAACTAAAATTCCGAGAAGCAGGTAACTGAACTTATGCTAGTTCTTTGTACATGCACATTGCAACTTATTTTTCGCTTACAAGGTTGTACGAAGGAGTCCATGGCATCAATTGCTTGGATACGCAGTCCCAATACTTCTTTCTTCCCACACTGCATTGGTAAGTCGAATGGTTAATCTGGTAAGATGGTGCATCCTTGATATGTTATATGAGGATGTGTAGTCAGACTAGGTTTAGACACACACATCACACTGGCTTTTACTGTATATTTCATGCAATTACTTTTGGCATATCGAGATATACGCAATCTACAATAGGATGAAAAGACTGGCATCCTTCACATTATTGGCGAACTCAGTTCATAGAAACAAGCAATTCAACCATTCCGTGGGTAAATCAAAAGCGGCCCTGGAATATTTTTCACTACCCAATCATACACGCAAAAGGGGCGACACCACCATAGGGGCTGGTATGGGTGGCCGCCTCAGGTGGCTGGAAAGTGTGCACCTAGTTTGAGTCGTCCAGGTTTGCCCAGGCTAGTTTTGTTCGTCCCAACGCACGAGCAGACAATGTAAAAAATGAAGAAAAATGTTTCAATTTGGATGGGCCAATAACATAAGTGCAAGGCATGCCCTATAGCAGGCTCGCGGCCCAAATGAGCGCCTCCCATATCGATTGACAGTAGGAAAAATCCCAATTCATTCGCTCCAGCCTCCAGTCTGGTTCGCTCCTAACCTAGCCACTGCTGGACGGACCGACACAGCACTTCCTCGCGCCCTCGTTGGAGGGAGGTAAGCGGGCTTCAAGTAAATTGTAGGACAAGAAGATGAAGATCCAACCCTGGGTGTAGCCTGCATGGGAGGCAGCGGCGGCAGCACGGGCATGGCATCGAGCTTGCGTAAACGGACAATCGCAGTTTGCAAGAGTAGCATGCAAAACGAGCAGGTACATCACATCCCTGATTATATCTAATTCAACTCTTCATTTTCTGGCCAATAGTTAAATCTGATGGTGTTATGAAACTGCTTGTATGTAGGGAATCTATGAGAAAATGAAACCAATTTCTACTTATTTTATAACTCCCCCAATCAATACTAAACTAACTGAATCTGATGTATCTAATCAAGTTTCCGGTGCAAACATACAAGCTCATGTTGTTCTTGAGCGTGAAGTGTCTAATGAACAGACTGCTAATGAAGGATTTGATGCAAACATTTTACATGCTCCCGGTGATGAACATATAGTGTCTAATGAGGGATCTAATGCAATCATTTTACAAGCTCATTGAAGGATTTAGTGTCTAATGATGATCTGCTATGTTGAGAGCGACAGAGATTTGCAGGCATTGATGACAAGCAAATTATAGTGCATTTTCATAGCTTGAGGAAACATCGAGGCCATCTACCAGAAAGTCCCCGTATCATGAAAACATAGCATAAATACTTTTCTAATCTGTTGTTTGAAACTATTGGCATACTTGTGCAGGATAGATATATTGATATGCAGTTTGCGCACTGGTTATAGGTGCAATTACACTTCGATATTTTCAGCCAGAGAACGAATAATTCAAGCAGGTACAGACCATGTTTGTAGTCCTTGTACACCATGTTGCATTTTGTGTTTCTGGTGCTTGCATCATTTAGTGTTTATAATCTGAACTACTTTGGATCATTAGCTGGTTTTCAAAGTGCATGTGGCTTCACATTTCTCAAGTTATGTTGATTTCCGGAGTGCAAGTGCCTTCATATTTTTTAAGTAAAATGTCTGCCCCTGGTAACTTGAATCCGTGGATCTGCCACTGCACACAAATCATACATGAATGCCAGTATGAATTAAATGAAACGCATGGACTTACGCTAGCTCATTGTACAGTCTCACTGCAGCTCTGCTTGTGCTTGGGATGTTCCATGTACAAGTCCATGTTACCACTTGCTTGGATGTGCAGGCCTTGTGCTCCTTGCATCCCCCTTTGCATTTTTGACATGGCGAATGGTTGATCAAATAAGAGGAATCGACCTTGATGTTGTACCGAAGGAAAGATACTTACAAGGTTATACGGGTGTGCAGGATGTGTACCAGACCCCGTAGCGCCGTCATGCTTCGCTAAAAAATGGATTTGCTTGTTTCATATGATATCTCCAGAAGAAATAAGAGTTAAAGTTAGAGTTGCATAGGCGTGTAAGCTAAGAGAGCAGTGAAAGGATATCCAAACATCGCCAGAACAGTGCACAAGGGAGTGATGTGTGGATACCTAGTTCGGGCCGGCGTTCGGGCATGCTCGCCTAGCTAGAGTGTGGGTCACTTCAGAGCCGTTGAGGGTGATGCGCTGGTGTTGGCTGGCCGCGCACGGATGCAGATCTTAAGTGGCAGTGGAGAGCTACGATGCGGTGGATGAGACCGTTGGTGAAGCCCCAACGACCTCGGGTGGCGGAGGTGCGATGATGTGCTCGGTGAAGTAGCCCCGGTGAGCTGGGAGACGGCGTCGGTGAAGCGCACCTGACATGGTGGAAGTCAGTGTCTGTGAGGCGCGTCGGTTGCGGCGGCCGACATTGTCGGTGGACCACCCGGTGCGGTGGACGAGGGCGTAGATGAGGTAGCTCTAGTGCGGTGGTGAAGCACGACCGTCGTCTTCGTCGTCTTTGTCCGGCACAGAGGTGGGAAAGAGACGAGACGAGGGGCAATTCGAACTTTGCTTGGGTTGGTGGCGAATTAGGAATTTGAGCAATCTGGGTGCGGAAGGGGACTGTGGAGAAGGGAGATTTTGCAGGGCTAGAATTGGGGCCGCCAGATATTTCAATCCGAAACGTGGAAGCACGAACTTATTTTGTCGTCGTCCTTTTGGGGGGGGGGTGGGGGAGTGTTGGAGGGAGGGAGGGGGTGGGTGGCTGGGTGCTACGCATCCGTCCGACACACGTGACGACCCCGACACGACCCTGGTCTGCCTGGTACGCCTACATTTGAGAATGCAAACGAATCTTCTTTCATTTGCAAACGAATCTGTATGTATTACCATGCCCGTGTTTTCCTTCCAATAGTTAGTCATTCGAAACGAGATACTCCCTCTGTTCACTTTTGTAAGTCGTTTCAGACAACTTAAAATGAACTGTTTTGCACATTGTCTAAAATGTCTTCAAGGTCTTATAAAAGTGAACAGAGGGAGTACTATAAATTAATTAGTGAGGAGTTATTTGAAAAAAAATTGAAACAGTATCCACGCTAACGTGGATTAGAGTGTGTGTCACATAATTAGTTATTTGAATTAGAGTGTGTGTCACGTAGCGATCTTTCTAACGTGGACTTCACATTTCACTGTATGCACGCTACTTTTTAACACAAATTCATATGTATATGATGAACACCATGGTAGTGAGAAAACTTTTGGATGGATTCAAACATATGACCTACAAAATGTTCGAAATATGCCCTAGAGGCAATAATAAAATGATTATTATTATATTTCCTTGTTCATGATAATTGTCTATTATTCATGCTATAATTGTGTTATCCGGAAATCGTAATACATGTGTGAATACATAGACCACAACATGTCCCTAGTGAGCCTCTAGTTGACTAGCTCATTGATCGACTGATAGTCATGGTTTCCTGACTATGGACATTGGATGTCGTTGATAACGGGATCACATCATTAGGAGAATGATGTGATGGACAAGACCCAATCCTAAGCATAGCACAAGATCGTGTAGTTCGTTTGCTAGAGCTTTTCCAATGTCAAGTATCTTTTCCTTAGACCATGAGATAGTGTAACTCCCGGATACCGTAGGAGTGCTTTGGGTGTACCAAACGTCACAACGTAACTGGGTGACTATAAAGGTATACTACGGGTATCCCCGAAAGTATCTGTTGGGTTGACACGGATCGAGACTGGGATTTGTCACTCCGTATGACGGAGAGGTATCTCTGGGCCCACTCGGTGATGCATCATCATAATGAGCTCAATGTGACCAAGTGTTTGGTCACGGGATCATGCATTACAGTATGAGTAAAGTGAATTGCCGGTAACGAGATTGAACGAGGTACTAGGATACCGACGATCGAATCTCGGGCAAGTAACATACCGATTGACAAAGGGAATTGTATACGAGATTACTTGAATCCTCGACGTCGTGGTTCATTCGATGAGATCATCGAGGAGCATGTGGGAGCCAACATGGGTATCCAGATCCCGCTGTTGGTTATTGACTAGAGAGTCGTCTCGGTCATGTCTGCATGTCTCCCGAACCCGTAGGGTCTACACACTTAAGGTTCGGTGACGCTAGGGTTGTAGAGATATTAGTATGCGGTAACCCGAAAGTTGTTCGGAGTCTCGGATGAGATCCCGAATGTCACGAGGAGTTCTGGAATGGTCCGGAGGTAAAGAATTGTATATAGGAAGTCCAGTTTCGGCCATCGGGAAAGTTTCAGGGGTCACCACTATTGTACCGGGACCACCGGAAGGGTCCCGGGGGTCCACCGGGTGGGGCCACCTATCCCAGAGGGACTCATGGGCTGAAGTGGGGAAGGGAACCAGCCCCTGGTGGACTGGTGCACCCCCCTTCGGCCTCCCCCTGTGCCTAGGGTTGGAAACCCTAGGGGTGGGGGGCGCCCCACTTGGCTTGGGGGGCAAGCCACCCCCCTTGGCCGCCACCCACCTTGAGATCCAATCTCTAGGGGGACGGCGGCCCCCCAGGGCCCCTATATAAAGAGGGGGTGAGGGAGGGCTGCGCACCCATGCTCCTGGCGCCTCCCTCTCCCTCTGCAACACCTCTCCCTCCCGTAGAGCTTGGCCAAGCCCTGCCAAGATCGCCGCTACTTCCACCACCACGCCATCGTGCTGCTGGATCTCCATCAACCTCTCCTTCCCCCTTGCTGGATCAAGAAGGAGGAGACTTCTTCCCAACCATACGTGTGTTGAACGCGGAGGTGCCGTCCGTTCGGCGCTAGGATCTCTGATGATTTGGATGACGACGAGTACGACTCCCTCAACCCCCTTCTCTTGAACTCTGTCGACGTTCTGGGAACGGGGGTACCCAGACTTGCCGGCCTGCGGCATGCGGCGTGGCTCAAGGGGTGGCCCAGTATGGCCCATCTTCATCAACACGAACTCAAGACCCTTGCGAGGGGCCAAGCCTCGCGGGGCGGACTACAGGAAGCTTCCTCAGGCATAGCCTCATCAGGCTGGCTCGCGAGGAGGCGGAGAGATCAAGGCGGGGTGCCTCACGAGGTGCCCATGACGCAATCCATGACGACCCAAGCCAGGCGGGTGCCAGGCGGGCGCCGCCCTGCGCAGAGTCCTTGTTTCCTCTTTGGTGCAAAGGGAGCAAGTGCAGGCAAGAGTATCAAGCAAAGGCAACCATTTCGGTGCAACAAGACCAAGACCAGCAGAATGGCAGGATGGAGGACATCGTGGAGCCCAAGCCGGCGTCACGACTAGAGCCTTTGGCAGGCGCGGACCAACTTTGGTCAGGATAAGTGTACTAGAGGCCCTTCCCGCTCAATATTTGGGAAGAGGCCCAGGGCCTCCGCCTATAAATAGGACTAGCCACCCCCCAGGGTAGAGGCATCTGGAGATCGATCAGAGAGATCGTGTAGTAGAATCCTAGCCAGAACCACCAACACAAGAACACCCCTCCTGAGGCAATCCACCACACCACAAACTAGAGTAGGGTATTACACCACAATGGTGGCCGAACTAGTATAAAATTTGTGTCCCTTGTGTTGTTCTTCGTGTAGCTTTAGTTCCTTGCGAGGCGACGAGACGCAGAGGGTCTGCCGGAACCCGAAATCCGACATTTGGCATGCCAGGTAGGGGTGCGCCAGAGCTCTCACTTCCACCGACCCACTCTTCGCCAACACCGCGACTCGCCCTCATGATGGGAAACACGCCGCCCGCTCTGGCCACCAGCGCCAGCACAGGGGACAGGTGGCTCCGAGCCTTGGCCCCCGCCCTGTGGCAGGTACGGTGGCCGAACAAGTTCAAGCCACAGGTGCCGCCGCGCTACAACGGCGGACTGATCCGCTGGCCTTCCTACTGGCGTACGAGGAGGCCGTCCTCGAGGACGGGGGCGACGACATGGTCATGGCTAACTGGTTTCCCATGGCCCTCGGCGGCATCCCGTGCATGTGGCTGCTCCACCTGCCCGCGGCCTCCGTGGCCTCTTGGGGGAAGCTATGCGGCCTTTTCCTCGCCCAGTACGCTCCACCGGCGCCCCTGGTTGTCGCTTCTCTCCTGGGTGGTTCGCAGGCACCACCCTCGGGCCGCCACATTAAGCCGTTCGTCTGCCAGATCGGTGCCGCTTCCGCGCGGCGTGGGGCCTCTCCGGGCTGGGCGGCGCTTGAGGTCAATCTGGCCTTCAGCTCGAATGATCACCCCTCCAACTCAGCCTGCTCGGGAGCACTCCTGATGTTGTGCACCCCACCATCTGCCAGGTGGCCGTCACCAGGACCCTCATCGACGGTGGATCTAGCCTTAGCGTGCTCTCGGTTGATGCCTTTAGCCTCCTCCACGTACCGCCGGAGCGGCTTCAACCCAGCAAGCCCTTCTTGGGCATCGGAGGCGGTTCAACCGGCTCCCTGGGGCGGATCCGTCTTCCGGTAAGCTTCGACACCTACTAGAACTTCCGCACGGAGCTAATCGAATTCGACATCGCTCCCATCAGCCTCCCATACGACGCCATCCTCTGCTACCCGGCGCTAGCCCGATTCGTGGCCGCAACTCACCCAGCATACAACCTCATGAAGATGCCCGGGAGCAGCGGTGTCCTCACCATACCCGGAGACACCGGGGATGCGTTGCAAGCACTCAAGCTCGTTTTCAAGACTGCAGCTGTGGCGCAGCACGCCGGCCCAAGAGGGCTGCACTGGCCAAGAAGAAGCAGCTATTCACCCAAGACAAGGTGAAAACCAAGCAGATACTGGTCGACGAGGACAGATCCACTGATGCCACCTTCACCATAGGCGCCAACCTTGAGCCCGAGCAGGAGGAGGCCTTGGTAAAGTTCCTACATGCGAACAAGAAGGTGTTCGCATGGGAACCTGATCAGCTGGCAGGGGTTCCTAGGGGCATAATCGAGCATCAGCTCAAGGTATGCCCCAATGTGCACCCCGTGAAGCAGAAAGCAAGACGGCAGTCCACCGAGAAGCAGGCTTTCATCGTCCAAGAGACCCGCAAGCTGGAGGCGGCAGGGGTCATTCGCGAGGTCCGCTACCCAGATTGGCTGGCTAACCCGGTTGTCGTGCCAAAGAAGGGGGGAAAGGAACGCATGTGCGTCGACTTCACCAACCTCAACAAGGCCTGCCCACAGGATCCATTCCCGCTCCCGCTTATCGATCAGATCGTCGACTCCACCGCCGAGTGCGACCTGTTATGCTTCCTGGATGCCTTTTCTGGTTATCACCAGATCAAGATGGCGGTAGAAGATATGGAGAAAACGGCCTTTCTAACCCCGTGTGGGGTGTACTGCTACACATGCATGCCCTTCGGACTGCGCAACACAAGTGCGACCTTTCAGCGGCTGATGCACATCGCCTTGGGTTGGCAACTCGGGAGGAACACCGAGGCTTACGTTGACGACATTGTCGTGAAGTCTCGGGAGGCAAAAACCCTGATACAAGACTTGAAGGAGACCTTCGCGAGCCTCAACGAAGTGGACCTGCGGCTCAACCCGGAGAAGTGTGTGTTTGGAGTCCCCTCGGGCAAGCTTCTGGGCTTCCTCGTGTCCTGTAACATTCCAAATTTTCAATTTAGAATGTTATACATAGATCATCGTTGCATATCATATTTTGTTGCATTGTTGGCTCGATCCTAGAAATTTTACACAACTCAAGGACCCACGGAGAGAGTTGGGGATTTCGTTATTTTCATATTTGAGTTTTTCTCAAATTTTGAAAATAGGATCATTTGATTTTATTTATTTTATCTTCAATTATTTCTACTACCAAAATTTCAGAGAGGGAATAAAATGACTTTCCCAAAATAAAGAAATAATGAAGATTTAATAAAAAAATCAAATAAGATTTATTTTGGAGTTTTTCGCCTTTTATTTGAATTTAGGAAAAATGCGCGTTTTACAAAATTGCATTTAGGCCCCAAATAAATGTTCATCTTGTCCGGCTTGATTTTAGAAGCCGGGGAAAATTTATTTCAGGATTTTTGGAGTCCGTTTAGTATTTCTTTTTAGTTTTCTTCTGCACGGAATTATTTTAAAAAAAACGCGCAACCGACCTACGGGCCGTGCACGAGCGGGACTCCGCTCGGGGGGCACTATATATAGTGCCGCCCCGGCGCTCGAGGCCCAGCCGCCCCGACCCCGCCAGCCCGCGCCGCCGCCAGCCCACGCCGCCGCCGCCGGCCCACACCGCCAAACCCTAACCCTAGCCGCGTCGCCGCCAGATCCGCCGCCGCCGCCAGATCCGCCGCTGCCGCCAGCCACCGTCGCCGGACCCCGCCTACCCCGCCGCCGCACGCTCGCCGAGGTTCGCCGCCGCCTCGTTTTCCGTGCCGTTTTTTTAGAAAACCGAGCGGTTTTCCGTCGGTTTATTTTCGGTTTTTTTCGTTAGATCGGTTTTATTTTCGGTTTAGTTTAATTAATGAGCATTCGCTCGTTCGTTCATTTTAACGAACGTGTTCGTCAGATTAGTTTAGTTAACGAACGTTCGTTCGTTAACCCGTTCGTCGTTTTTTTTCTCGAATTTAATCCGCGATTTTTCTGATCGCGATTCCTGATCCGATTTTCGTTTTAGTATAACTTTTCGCTCGTTTATCGGAATCAGGCGATTCAAGCGCCTGGAGTTTTGTCTCTAAACCCTCTTTCCGAATAATCTAATTAAACAAGTTTTTGCTTCTGTAAAATTTGACTTAGATCCAGATTAGTAAAACAAAGCTGTTTTCTTTCGCCGTTTGACTTTCGTTGCTTTGTTTGATTTGTTTCTTTTTGCAAACCGGAGTTCTTAAGTTGAACATTCTGGTTAGATCTTTTACTCGAGTTTTACCTGTGCATTAGATGAGTACTTATTGTATGCTTGTTTGTTTGTCTGCGATAGAATACCCGGAGTGCGCCGCCTGTTACTTCGAGCCTCTAGGTCTCGCGGATCATCAGCAAGGCAAGTAACACTTTGATCATACCTTTTCTACTACCCAGTTTTATGCATTAGATCAATCCTCAAACATTGCATGATTAGGATCTAAAATTGTGGGAAGGGAAGTAGATGAGGTAGTACCTATTACCTGTTTTATTATCAATCCTTTGGGAGTTACTTCTACGTTTTCTTATTATGCCAGGCTATGCTAGTAGACGTGGATTGGGTGAGTGAATTTCCATGACCGATGTGAGATTGTTGAATTAATGGTTTATTTAAGGTGGCCACTTAAACACACATCTGGGTGGATTGAGGCACCTAGTTTCTATCAGGACTTGCCTATATTTCTTCGGACCGCCACCCAGGCTCAAAGGGATCATGAGATTATTCAAACTAGAAACTTCCGTGTGCAGCCACATGCTATTATGGGCTCTAGCATAGTTGACTAAGTTGTGCGAACTCTTACGGGGTGGACTAGCAGATGTAGGGGATGTAGGTTGGTACGGTCTACCCCTATGTAAGGTGCAAGTGCTTCTGAAAGACTATGTCTCGGTCATCCGTTTCTCAAACACCATGTAGTGCGAGAAACCAAGCGGAGGCGATCGAGTCATGTGGGGAAAAGTGCGCAAACCTCTGTAGAGTGTATAAACTAATCATGGTTAGCCGTGTCCCCGGTTATGGACATCTTGAGTATCTAGTACCCGGATATCATGTGAATCTGATCATGTTACTTCTAAATTAATATTGTTGGGTTTTTAATGAGTACTTTTTAATTGGGATTGAGAACGCTGTCAACCATTCTCAATGTTTCACAACCACCACGATAGTTAAATAATTTTATTCCATTGCAGTAGGGAAAAATTGGCTTTATGCAAAACTGTAACCATAGAGCTTTACCACCAGCCAAATATGCATGTAGTATAGCTTATTCCATTGTTGTTCTCTATGTTGGGGAACGTAGCAGAAATTCAAAATTTTCCTACGTGTCACCAAGATCTATCTATGGAGAAACCAACAACGAGGGGGAGGACAGTGCATCTACATACCCTTGTAGATCGCTAAGCGGTTGCGTTCAAGAGAACGGGGTTGAAGGAGTAGTACTCGTTGTGATCCAAATCACCAGAGATCCTAGTGCCGAACGGACGGCACCTCCGCGTTCAACACACGTACAACCCGATGATGTCTCCCATGCCTTGATCCAGCAAGGTGAGAGGGAGAGGTTGAGGAAGACTCCATCCAGCAGCAGCACAACGGCGTGGTGGTGATGGAGGAGCGTGGTAGTCCAGTAGGGCTTCGCCAAGCACCGCGGGAGAGGAGGAGTAAGAGAGGTAGGGCTGCGCCAAGAGGGAGAGGTTCTCGCGCTTTGGGCAGCCCCCAGACCTCATGTATTTATAGGAGGAGGGGAGGGGGCTGCGCCCCCTGTAGGGTTCCCTCCCCAAGGGTGGCGGCAGCCCCCAGATGCCATCTGGGTGGCGGCCAGAGGGGGAGAGAGGGGAGGCGCGCCTGGGGTGGGCCTTAGGGCCCATCTGCCCTAGGGTTTGCCCCCTCCCACTCTTCCTTGCGCCTTGGGCCCCTTGTGGGGGGCGCACCAGCCCACCTGGGGCTGGTCCCCTCCCACACTTGGCCCATGCAGCCCTCTGGGGTTGGTGGCCCCACTTGGTGGACCCCCGGGACCCTCCCGGTGGTCCCGGTACATTACCGAAAAAACCCGAAACTTTTCCGGTGACCAAAACAGGACTTCCCATATAAAAATCTTTACCTCCGGACCATTCCGGAACTCCTCGTGATGTCCGGGATCTCATCCGGGACTCCGAACAACATTTGGTAACCACATACAAACTCCCTTTATAACCCTAGCGTCATTGAACCTTAAGTGTGTAGACCCTACGGGTTCGGGAACCATGCAGACATGACGGAGACGTTCTCCGGTCAATAACCAAAAGTGGGATCTGGATACCCATGTTGGCTCCCACATGTTCCACGATGATCTCATCGGATGAACCACGATGTCAAGGACTCAATCGATCCTGTATACAATTCCCTTTGTCTAGCGGTATAGTACTTGCCCGAGATTCGATCGTTGGTATACCGATACCTTGTTCAATCTCGTTACCGGCAAGTCTCTTTACTCGTTCTGTAACACATTATCCCGTGATCAACCCCTTGGTAACATTGTGCACATTATGCTGATGTCCTACCGAGTGGGCCCAGAGATACCTCTCCATCACACGGAGTGACAAATCCCAGTCTCGATTCGTACCAACCCAACAGACACTTTCGGAGATACCTGTAGTGCACCTTTATAGCCACCCAATTACGTTGTGACGTTTGGTACACCCAAAGCATTCCTACGGTATCCGGGAGTTGCACAATCTCATGGTCTAAGGAAATGATACTTGACATTAGAAAAGCTTTAGCATACGAACTACGATCTTTGTGCTAGGCTTAGGATTGGGTCTTGTCCATCACATCATTCTCCTAATGATGTGATCCCATTATCAATGACATCCAATGTCCATGGTCAGGAAACCGTAACCATCTATTGATCAATGAGCTAGTCAATTAGAGGCTTACTAGGGACATGGTGTTGTCTATGTATCCACACATGTATCTGAGTTTCCTATCAATACAATTGTAGCATGGATAATAAACGATTATCATGAACAAGGAAATTTAATAATAACTAATTTATTATTGCCTCTAGGGCATATTTCCAACAGTCTCCCACTTGCACTAGAGTCAATAATCTAGTTCATCACCATGTGATTAACACTCACAGGTCACATCACCATGTGACCAACATCCGAAGAGTTTACTAGTGTCACTAAACTAGTTCACATCATCATGTGATTTAGACTCAATGAGTTCTGGGGTTTGATCATGTTTTGCTTGTAAGAGAGGTTTTAGTCAACGAGTATGCAATATTCAGATCCGTATGTACTTCGCAAATCTGTAGGTCATATTGTAAATGTTGCTTCCACGCTCCACTTGGAGCTATTCCAAATGGCTGCTCCACTATACATATCCGGTTTGCTACTCAGAGTCATTCGGATAGGTGTTAAAGCTTGCATCAACGTAACCCTTTACGCCGAACTCTTTATCACCTCCATAATCGAGAAACATGTCCTTATTTACTCCAAGGACAATTTTGACCACTGTCCAATGATCCATTCCTAGATCATTCTTGTACCCCTTGACTGACTCATGGCAGGCACACTTCCGGTGCGGTACACAGCATAGCATACTATAGAGCCTACGTCTGAAGCATAGGGGACGGCCTTCGTCCTTTGTCTCTCTTCTGCCGTGGTCGAGCTTTAACTCTTAACTTCATACCTTACAACTCAGGCAAGAACTCCTTCTTTGACTGATCCATCTTGAACACCTTCAAGACCATGTCCAGGTATGTGCTCAATTGAAAGTATTATTAGCGGTTTTGATCTATCCTCATAGATTTTGATGCTTAATGTTCAAGCAGCTTAATCCAGGTTTTCTATTGAAAAACACTTTTCAAACAACCCTATATGCTTTACAGAAAATTCTACATCATTTCTGATCAACAATATGTGAACAACATATACTCATCAGAAATTCTATAGTGCTCCCACTCACTTCTTTGGAAATGCAAGTTTCTCATAAACTTTGTATAAGCCCAAAATCTTTGATCATCTTATCAAAGTGCATATTCCAACTCCGAGATGCTAACTCCAGTCCATGGAAGGATCGCTGGAGCTAGCATACCCTTTAGTATCCTTAGGATCGACAAAACCTTTCTAATTGTATCGCATACAACCTTTCCTTACGAAAACTGGTAAGGAAACTTGTTTTGACATCCATCTGCCAGATTTCATAAATGCAGCTAATGCTAACATGATTCCGATGGACTTAAGCATCGCTATGGATGAGAAAAATCTCATCGTAGTCAACTCCTTGAACTTGTGAAAAACTCTTTGCCACAAGTCGAGCCTCATAGACGGTGACATTACCGTCCACGTCCAGCTTCTTCTTAAAGATCCATTTATCTCAATGGCTTGCCGATCATCGGGAAAGTCCACCAAAGTCCATGCTTTGTTCTGATACATGGATCCTATCTCGGATTTCATGGCTTATAACCATTTGTCAGAATTTGGGCCCACCATCGCTTCTCCATAGCTCGTAGGTTCATTGTTGTCTAGCAACATGACCTTCAAGACAGTATTACTGTACCACTCTAAAGCAGTACGCATCCTTGTCACCCTACGAGGTACGGTAGTGACTTGATCCGAAGTTTCATGATCACTATCATAAGCTTCTACTTCAATTGGTGTAGGTGCCACAGAAACAACTTCCTGTGCCCTGCTACACACTAGTTGTAGTGATGGTTCAATAACCATATCAAGTCTCCACCATCCTCCCACTCAACTTTTCGAGACAAACTTTTCCTCGAGAAAGGACCCGGTTCAAGAAACAATCCCTATTGCTTTCGGATCTGAATTAGGAGGTATACCCAACTATTTTGGGTGTCATATGAAGATGCATTTTATCCGCTTTGGGTTCGAGCTTATCAACCTGAAACTTTTTTCACATAAGCATCGCAGCCCCAAACCTTTAAGAAATGACAACTTAGGTTTCTCCAAACCACAGTTCAAACGGTGTCGTCTCAACGGAATTACGTGGTGCCCTATTTAAAGTGAGTGCGGTTGTCTCTAATGCCTAACCCATGAACAATAGTGGTAATTCGATAAGAGACATCATGGTATGCACCATATCCAATAGGGTGCAACTATGATGTTCGGACACACCATCACACTATGGTGTTCCAGGCGGTATTAATTGTGAAACAATTTCCACAATGTCTTAATTGCGTGCCAAAGCTCGTAACTCAGATACTCATCTCAATGATCATATCTTAGACATTTTATCCTCTTGTCACGAAGATCTTCAACTTCACTCTGAAATTACTTGAACCATTCAATAAATCAGACTTGTGTTTCATCAAGCAAATATACTCAGTATCTACTCAAATCATCCGTGAAGTAAGAACATAATGATATCCACTGCGTGCCTTAGCACTTATTGGACTGCACACATCAAAATGTATTACTTCCAACAAGTTGCTATCTTGTTCCATTTTACTGAAAACGAGGCTTTTGAGTCATCTTGCCTATGTGGTGTGATTTGCATATCTCAAGTGATTCAAAATCAAGTGAGTCCAAACGATCCATCTGCATGGAGTTTCTTCATGTGTATACACCAATAGACATGGTTCGCATGTCTCAAACTTTTCAAAAATGAGTGAGTCCAAAGATCCATCAACATGGAGCTTCTTCACGCGTTTTACACCAATATGACTTACATGGCAATGCCACAAGTAAGTGGTACTATCATTACTATCTTATATCTTTTGGCATGAAAACCTGTATCACTACGATCGAGATTTAATAAACCATTTATATTAGGTGCAAGACCATAGAAGGTATTATTCAAATGAACAGAGTAACCATTATTCTCCTTAAATGAATAACCGTATTGCGATAGACATAATCCAATCATGTCTATGCTCAACGCAAACACCAAATAACAATTATTTTGTCTTAACACCAATCTCGATGGTAGAGGGAGCGTGCGATGCTTGATCACATCAACCTTGGAAACACTTCCAACACATATCGTCAGCTCACCTTTAGCTAGTCTTCGTTTATTCCGTAGCTTTTATTTTGAGTTACTAACACTTAGCAACCGAACCGGTATCTAATACCCTGGTGCTACTAGGAGTACTAGTAAAGTACACATTAACATAATGTATACTTCTATCAACCTTGCTAGCCTTCTTATCTATACCAAGTGTCTAGGGTAATTCTGCTCCAGTGGTTGTTCCCCTTATTACAGAAGCACTTAGTCTCGGGTTTGGGTTTAACCCTGGGTTTCTTCACTGGAGCAGCAACTGATTTGCCGTTTCATGAAGTACCCCTTCTTGCCCTTACCCTTCTTGAAACTAGTGGTTTTCACTAACCATCAATAATTGATGCTCCTTCTTGATTTCTAGTTTTGCGGTGTCAAACATCACGAATATCTCAAGGATCATCATATCTATCCCTGATATGTTATAGTTCATCACGAAGCTCTAGCAGCTTGGTGGCAATGACTTTGGAGAAACCTCACTATCTCATCTGGAAGATCAACTCCCACTCGATTCAAGTGATTGTTGCACTCAGACAATCTGAGCACAAGCTCAACGATTGAGCTTTTCTCCCTTAGTTTGCTGGCTAAGAAAATCGTCGGAGGTCTTATACCTCTTGACGTGGGCACGAGCCTGAAATCCCAATTTCAGCCCTTGAAACATCTCATATGTTCCTCGATGTTTCGAAAACGTCTTTTGTGCCTCAACTCTAAACCTTTTAACTGAACTATCACGTAGTCATCAAAACATGTATGTCTGATGTTCGCAACGTCCACAGACGACGTTTGGGGTCCAGCACACTGAGCGGTGCATTAAGGACATAAGCTTTCTACTGTCCGCATAATCGCTACTGTCAACTTTGAACTATATTTTCTCTAGGAACATATCTAAACAGTGGAACTAAAGAGCGAGGTTACGACATAATTTGCAAAGATCTTTTGACTATGTTCAGGATAATTAAGTTCATCTTATGAACTCCCACTCAGATAGACATCCCTCTAGTCATCTAAGTGATTACATGATCCGAGTCAACTAGGCCGTGTCTGATCATCACGTGAGACGGACTAGTCATCATCGGTGAACATCTTCATGTTGATCGTATCTACTATACGTCTCATGCTCGACCTTTCGGTCTCTTGTGTTCCGAGGCCATGTCTGTACATGCTAGACTCGTCAAGTCAACCTAAGTGTTTCACGTGTGTAAATCTGGCTTACACCCGTTGTATGTGAACGTAAGAATCTATCACACCCGATCATCATGTGGTGGTTCGAAACGACGAACTTTCGCAACGGTGCACAGTTAGGGGGAACACTTTCTTGAAATTTTAATGAGGGATCATCATATTTACTACCATCTTTCTAAGCAAATAAGATGCATAAACATGATAAACATCACATGCAATCAAATAGTGACATGATATGGCCAATATCACATTGCTCCTTTTGATCTCCATCTTCGGGGCTCCATGATCATCATCGTCACCGACATGACACCATGATCTCCATCATCATGATCTCCATCATCGTGTCTTCATGAAGTTGTCTCGCCAACTATTACTTCTACTACTATGGCTACCGGTTAGCAATAAAGTAAAGTAATTACATGGCGTTGTTCAATGACACACAGGTCATACAATAAATAAAGACAACTCCTATGGCTCCTGCGGGTTGTCATACTCATCGACATGCAAGTCGTGATTCCTATTACAAGAACATGATCAATCTCATACATCACATATCATTCATCACATTCTTCTTGGCCGTACCACATCACATAGCATACCCTGCAAAAACAAGTTAGACGTCCTCTAATTGTTGTTTGCATGTTTTACGTGGCTGCTATGGATTTCTAGCAAGAACGTTTCTTACCTACGCAAAACCACAACGTGATATGCCAATTGCTATTTACCCTTCATAAGGACCCTTTTCATCGAATCCGTTCCGACTAAAGTGGGAGAGACTGGCACCCACTAGCCACCTTATGCACCAAGTGCATGTCAGTCGGTGGAACCTGTCTCACGTAAGTGTACGTGTAAGGTCGGTCCGGGCCGCTTCATCCCACAATACCGTCAAAACAAGATTGGACTAGTAACGGTAAGCATATTGAACAAAATCAACGCCCACAACTACTTTGTGTTCTACTCGTGCAAAGAATCTACGCAATAGACCTAGCTCATGATGCCACTGTTGGGGAATGTAGCAGAAATTCAAAATTTTCCTACGTGTCACCAAGATCTATCTATGGAGAAACCAGCAACGAGGGGAAGGAGAGTGCATCTACATACCCTTGTAGATCGCTAAGGGGAAGCGTTCAAGAGAACAGGGTTGAAGGAGTCGTACTCGTATTGATCCAAATCACCGGATATCCTAGTGCCTAACGGACGGCACCTCCGCGTTCAACACACGTACAGCCCGGTGATGTCTCCCATGCCTTGATCTAGCAAGGTGAGAGGGAGAGGTTGAGGAAGAGTCCATCCAGCAGCAGCACAACGGCGTGGTGGTGATGGAGGAGTGTGGTAGTCCAGCAGGGCTTCGCCAAGCACCGCGGGAGAGGACTAAGAGAGGTAGGGCTGCGCCAAGAGGGAGAGGTTCTCGCGCTTTGGGTAGCCCCCAGACCTCATGTATTTATAGGGGGAGGGGAGGGGGCTGCGCCCCCTCTAGGGTTCCCTCCCCAAGGGTGGCGGCAGCCCCCAGATGCCATCTGGGTGGCGGCCAGAGGGGGAGAGAGGGGATGCACGCCTGGGGTGGGCCTTAGGGCCCATCTGCCCTAGGGTTTGCCCCCTCCCACTCTTCCTTGCGCCTTGGGCCCCTTGTGGGGGGCGCACCAGCCCACCTGGGGCTGGTCCCCTCCCACACTGGTGGACCCCCGGGACCCTCCCGGTGGTCCCGGTACGTTACCGAAAAAACCCGAAACTTTTCCGGTGACCAAAATAGGACTTCCCATATATAAATCTTTACCTCCAGACCATTCAAGAACTCCTCGTGATGTCCAGGATCTCATCCGGGACTCCGAACAACATTCGGTAACCACATACAAACTTCCTTTATAACCCTAGCATCATCGAACCTTAAGTGTGTAGACCCTACGGGTTCGGGAACCATGCAGACATGACCGAGACGTTCTCCGGTCAATAACCAACAGCGGGATCTGGATACCCATGTTGGCTCCCACATGTTCCACGATGATCTCATCGGATGAACCACGATATCAAGGACTCAATCGATCCCGTATACAATTCCCTTTGTCTAGCGGTATAGTACTTGCCCGTGATTCGATCGTCGGTATACCGATACCTTGTTCAATCTCGTTACCGGCAATTCTCTTTACTCGTTCGGTAACACATCATCCTGTGATCAACCCCTTGGTCACATTGTGCACATTATGATGATGTCCTACCGAGTGGGCCCAGAGATACCTCTCCGTCACACGGAGTGACAAATCCCAGTCTCGATTCGTGCCAACCCAACAGACACTTTCGGAGATACCTGTAGTGCACCTTTATAGCCACCCAATTACGTTGTGATGTTTGGTACACCCAAAGCATTCCTACGGTATCCGGGAGTTGCACAATCTCATGGTCTAAGGAAATGATACTTGACATTAGAAAAGCTTTAGCATACAAACTATGATCTTTGTGCTAGGCTTAGGATTGGGTCTTGTCCATCACATCATTCTCCTAATGATGTGATCCCGTTATCAACGACATCCAATGTCCATGGTCAGGAAACCGTAACCATCTATTGATTAACGAGCTAGTCAATTAGAGGCTTACTAGGGACATGGTGTTGTCTATGTATCCACACATGTATCTAAGTTTCCTATCAATACAATTGTAGCATGGATAATAAACAATTATCATGAACAAGGAAATATAATAATAACTAATTTATTATTGCCTCTAGGGCATATTTCCAACACTCTATGTGTTACATTGCCAGCATATTCCATGTGCTGACGGGCTGCAATGTTTCATGTTGCAGACTTTTCAGACGACGAGTAAGATGCCTTTAGGTCATGGTTCTATACTCAGTGATGCCGTTGGAGTTGATGGACTCGCTTATCTTCCAAGCCTTCCACTGTTATCGTTTTAGATGGCCTTAAGCCATATTTATTTCAATAAGTTCTCTTTTGAGACATTTGATGTAATAAGTGTGTGATTGCTACTCTGTTATAAATCCTCCAAGTACTGTGTGGTGTCAGCATTACTGATCCAGGGATGGCACTGAGCACAGAGATCAGACTGTTTGAGGTCTGGTCGCTACATGTCCCACCGGGGCATCGAGGCCAACCCAAAAAAGGTTAAAGCAGTCGAGGACATGAGCCCGCCGAAGACCCTCAAGGAGATGCAGAAGCTCATTGGGCGCGTAACCGCGCTAGGACGCTTCATCTCCAAGTTGGGGGAACGAGCGCTGCCCTTCTTCAAGCTGATGAAGAAAAAGGGCCCCTTTGAATGGACTGAGGAGGCCGACAAAGCATTCCAGGATCTGAAAAGGTACTTAACTAGCCCTCCGGTGATGGTGGCTCCACGCCCTCAAGAGCCCCTGGTGCTCTACCTTGCAGCCACTCCCTACTCCGCCAGTGCAGCCTTGGTGGCGGTGAGGGAGGAGCGTAGGACCAAAGCCGCGGCAACCGCCCGGGTCGAAGCGAAGCAGGACCAAGAGAGCCTCACAGAGACCACGACCACAGCCGAGAAGGATCAGTTGCTGCAGGGAAGCACACTCAAAACAGAAGAAGCCCCTCCCCCGAGCGACCAGCCGTTGGGGGCTCCATTGCCTCAGGAAGCGCCTCGGCCTCCGGAGGACGCTAGCGGCACCATCACTCCCAACCTCGTCGAACACCCTGTGTACTTCGTCAGCACAGTGCTGCGAGACGCAAGGGCGCGGTACCCCATGCCCCAGAAACTCCTCCTCGCGCTATTGGTGGCCTCGCGCAAGCTGCAGCACTATTTTCAGGGCCATCCCATCAAAGTCGTCACAGCATACCCGCCGGAAAGGGTTCTCAGGAGCCCCAACTCGGCTGGGAGAGTCGCTGCATGGAACATCGAACTGCAAGCATTTCAACTGGAATTCAGCACAACCAGAGTCATCAAGGGGGCCGCGCTTGCGGACTTTGTGGCGAAATGGGCAGAGGCGCCAGGCCTCAAGGCTGGTGAGGATCGATCCCTCTCCCCCGGAAGCGAGGCACCCGACGGTTGGGCCATGTCATTCGACGGGGCGTTCTCCCGACACGGCGCGGGGGCTGGCGCAGTGCTCATATCCCCCACTCAAGACAAGCTTTACTACGCCGTGCAACTATGTTTCCAGCACGGAGAAAAGGTCTCCAACAACATAGCAGAATACGAAGTCCTGATAGTAGGCCTGAAAGCTGCAGTCGCCCTGGGGGTGAAGTGCCTCACCATTAAGGGTGATTCGCGGCTCCTCTTCTACTTCTCCAACAAAGTGTACGAGCCAAGGGACGAGCACATGGAAGCCTACCTCGCGGAGGTCCGCATGATGGAGAAGCAGTTCTGGGGGCTGGAGCTGCAGCACGTGCCTCGCGGCACCAACCAAGAGGCCGATGACATCGCCAAAAGGGCATCCAGGCGGCTACCTTAGGAACCTGGCGTCTTCGAGGAGCGGCTCTTCAAGACCTCAGCGGCGCCATCACTGTCAAGCACGGTACAGCCTCAGGAGGAGCTCCCCCAGCCACCTGCCTCGGGAGCCCCGGTTTGCGGCCCAGCCTCAGGAGCACGCCTGCTCCTGGCGCTGGAGCCCCATGAAGGATGCTGGATCACAGAGCTTAGGAGTTACCTGACGCAGGGGACCCTGCCTGAAAAGGAGGAGGAAGTAGAGCGTGTGGCGCGGCAGGCCACGGCATACTGCATCAAGGATGGAGAGCTCTACCGGAGACGACCAAATGATGTGTCCCTATGTTGCATTTCTAGGAAGAAAGGGAAGGAGCTGCTGGCAGACATACACGGTGGAGACTATGGGCATCACTCGTCGTCACGGACCCTCATTAGCACAGCATTACGCAACGGGTTCTATTGGCCCACGGCACTCAGTGACGCCGTGGAACTGGTGAAAGCTTGCGAGGTCTGCCAATTCCATGCCAAGCAGATCCATCAGCCGGTAGGAGGCCTGCAGACTATACCCCTTTCGTGGCCATTCGTAGTCTGGGGGCTGGATATCCTGGGCCCGTGCCCTCAAGCGCCAGGAGGCTATCGCTACCTCTATGTCGTCGTGGACAAATTCACCAAGTGGGCTAAGGTAGAAGCTGTCCGCACCATCCCCGCAGGTTCCGCGGTCAAATTCATCAGAGGCATCATGAGCCGGTTCAGAGTGCCGAACTGCATCATCACCGATAACGGTTCACAGTTCACCAGTAACCTCTTCAAAACATACTGTGCTAACCTTGGAACGCAGGTATGCTACGCTTCGGTAGCACACCCATGGAGCAACGAGCAGGCAGAGCGAGCCAACGTAGAGGTCCTGAGAGGTCTCAAAACCAGGACCTTCAAGACGAAGCTGGAAGGTTGCGGCAGGGGCTGGTACGATGAGCTTCAGTCCGTACTTTGGTCCATCCGCACAACCGCGACCAAGCCGAACGGCGAGACCCCGTTCTTCCTGGTTTATGGAGCTGAAGCCGTTCTCCCTCACGAGGTCAGGCATCGTTTCGCATGGGTCCTGGTGTTCGACGAGGCGCAGCAGGATGCCATGCGGGACACGGATCTCGTGCTGGGGAAGGAGCATCGTCGAGAGGCCGCGCTACAAGCAGCAAGGTACCAGCAGGCACTGCGACGATACCACTGCCGCAACATCCGCCCCAGGACTCTTGAGGTAGGGGATCTCGTGCTTAGGCGGGTTCTCTCCAGGGAGGGGCTGCATAAGCTCTCTCCCATGTGGGAGGGCCCGTTCAAGGTTGTTCATGTTTCCAGGCCCGGCTCCGCGCGCTTGGAGACCCAGGAGGGGGTGCCCGTCCAGAACGCGTGGAACATTCAGCATCTCTGAAGATTTTACCCCTGAAAAAGGCCCAGTGCCTGTGAAGAAGGTGAATGCCGGTGAAGTTATTGTGTTTGGAAAAGGCCCGGTGCCTGTGAAGAAGGCGAATGCCTGTGAAGTTATTGCGTTTGGAAAAGGCCCCGTGCCTGTGAAGAAGGCGAATGCCTGTGAAGTTGTTGCGTTGGAAAAGGCCCGGTGCCTGTGAAGAAGGCAAACGCCTGTGAAGCTCGCCGCCCGTGACACTCTCACGTAATAATGAGTGGGGCTGTACATGCCCCAGAGTCTCCGGAGTGCCGCCCTCAGGCCTCGGGGGCTCCCGCCCACGCCTAGTGGTAGCACTTAGCTCCGCGCTGGTGAGAAGACGTCGAAGACTAGATTAGGTGCCGGACGCGGCTTGTTTCATTTGCTTTCTGCAGTTGGCTTGTTCGTTTCTATTTGAAGATTTACTGGAGTTGTTACCATTTTGAGCTCGCGACCCTTCGTACGTTTCACTTATTTGATTCGTTTTCTTTCACGTAAAGTCTCACGAGGGAGGAACTTGGGCACCCTCGTGAGTGTTTTCTGCACCGGTGGTTTGGAGCTCCCCTATCCGAGCCCGCTGCGGGAGCGCCCCTCCTAGTCCGTGCCCCGGGGGCATCGCGACGAGATCATACAATTCGGGTTGGTTATCCTCGCTACCAGGGCCGGGGGCTGCCCCAACTGACTAACCCCTGCAGGACACAAGGCACACGACGAGGCCCTCGCCTCAGGAGGCGGGGACCACGATGAGCTTTCCCCCCAAGTTAAGTGATTTCCATGCATAAAAACAAGGACGAAAATGGAGCACTGAAATAGTAGAAACAGCGCACCAATTAAACAAGAACGGTTCGATACGCCCCCTCGGGGCACCAGACTACATTCTCTTTTGCGCAGGAAAGAAGAAAAAGCAAAACGGGCACGACTCGCCCAGCTCCAACTCTCGGCAGGAACTCGTGCTGCCTCCGAAGGTCAGCTGGATTCTGCCTCCCGCTTCACCAAAACACGGTGCCGGGCCGACCCGACGCCCTCTCCCAGGCGAGCGCGACGACGAGGGGGCTGGTCGTGACCACCTCTGGAGGAGCTGTCGTCCGATGGGGAGTCACCGAAGCTTGGCGAGCCTCGGGCCACGCTGCCCGCGCGCCTCACACCGCCTTCATCCCGACCAACACCGGGGCTGAGCGCCCGACCGCGGTCATCGTCTTTGGGGGAGCATCCGGCACGGCGACCGTCCTGCCCGAACACCCTCACATAGAGGGTGGCATCGCCGTCGAACTTAAAGTGCAGAGTGCATCGTCGGCTCAAGCCGCGCGTCGTGGGAAAACGTTTGCCAACCGCTGGTCAGAGCCGCATCCCCGGCGATGGAGACATCCAGAGTAGCCCAGGAGGCCCGGCTGTAGCAACCATCCTCCTGAGGCCAAAGGCCGCCCGGAGCACCAGCCGGGAGTTCTCCTATAAGGAAGCGGGGGAGCGGAAGCCAGGCGCCGGCCGGGTCCGCCAACCACACGACGAACTCCGGCAGCACCTCCGCCGAGTGAGAGCACGGCCTTGGGGGTCGCGCAGCCCCAGTGTACCTCTCAATGGCAGCCAGGAGCTCACCGCCATGCAGTGGAGGACTTCCACGGCTACCGGAGGTCACAACAGGGGCCCTAGGGTGCTTGCGAGGGCGGCCCCGTCCGCGTTTGGCCGGCGGAGAACCCGGTCCTTCCCGGCGAGCCTTACCTTTCTCCCCGGCTGAAAACCTCTTCGGCGAGGCCATGGGGAGGCGAAAAACTAAGAAGGAGATGGAGAGCAGCAAGAGAGGATGGACTGGAAAGGCTCTTGCCGTTCCATACATATATACGGAGGAGGCCAACCGTCGGCCTCCATGATCACAGGTAATCATGACCCGTTTTTGCATGCAGGGACTTGTCAATTCGTGCAGTTGCCGAGGCATCATGGGGAAGCGGGGGTGCCCACGTCCAATCAACCGCCACGCGGCGCCCAAGGCCGCAGGCTGTTGGGGCCCGTGGCGCTTCACACTTGCCCCTTCGCTTCTCTGCTGAGCCAAGTCCAGGCGCGCCTTGGGCCCGGGGGCTACTGTCGGCGTTCTGGGAACGGGGGTACCCAGACTTGCCTGCCTGCGGCGTGGCTCAAGGGGTGGCTTAGTACGGACCATCTTCATCAACACGAGCTCAAGACCCTCGCGAGGGGCCAAGCCTCGCGGGGCGGATGATAGGAAGCTTCCTCAGGCACGGCCTCATCAGGCTGGCTCGCGAGGAGGCGGAGAGATCAAGGTGGCATGCCTCACAAGGTGCCCGTGACGCAAGCCATGACGACCCAAGCCAGGCGGGCGCTAGTCGGGCGCCAGCCTGCGCAGAGTCCTTGTTTCCTCTTTGGTGCAAAGGGAGCAAGCGCAGGCAAGAGTATCAAGCAAAGGCAACCATTTTTGTGCAACAAGACCAAGACCAGCAGAACGGCAGGATGGAGGTCATCGTGGAGCCCAAGCCGGCGTCACAACTAGAGCCTTTGGCAGGCGAGGACCGACTTTGGTCAGGATAAGTGTACTAGATGTTCCCCTTCAAAATGGCCAATTGTTGGCGCCCTTCCCGCTCAATATTTGGGAAGAGGCCTAGGGCCTCCGCCTATAAATAGTACTAGCCACCCCCTAGGGTAGAGGCATGTGGAGATCGATCAGAGAGATCGTGCAGTAGAATCCTAGCCAGAACCACCAACACAAGAACACCCCTCGCGAGGCAGTTCTTCCTTGTATTGTTCATCATCAGCCCCTGAGGCAATCCACCACACCACAAACTAGAGTAGGGTATTACACCACAATGGTGGCCCGAACTAGTATAAACCTCGCGTCCCTTGTGTTGTTCTTCGTGTAGCTTTAGATCCTTGCGAGGCGACGAGACGCAGGTAGGTAGGAGGTGCAATCTCCGCGTGCACCCCAGAGTTCGAACCTAGAGGGTCTGCCGGAAGCCGAAATCCGACAAACGCTTCCGCTCGCGATCTACAAGGGTATGTAGATGCACTCCTCTCTCTCGTTTCTAGATGACTCCATAGATTGATCTTGGTGAAGCGTAGAATTTTTTATTTTCTGCAACGTTCCCCAACAGTGGCATCATGAGCTAGGTCTGTGCGTAGTTTCTTTGCACGAGTAGAACACAAATTTGTTGTGGGCGTAGATGTTGTCAATTTTCTTGCCACTACTAGTCTTATTTTGCTTCGGCGGCATCGTGGGATGAAGCGGCCCGGACTGACCTTACACATACGCTTACGTGAGACAGGTTCCACCGACTGACATGCACTAGTTGCATAAGGTGGCTAGCGGGTGTCTGTCTCTCCCACTTTAGTCGGAGCGGATTCGATGAAAAGGGTCCTTATGTAGGGTAAATATAAATTGGCATATCACGTTGTGGCTTTCACGTAGGTAAGAAAACGTTCTTGCTAGAACCCTATTGCAGCCACGTAAAACATGCAACAGCAATTAGAGGACGTCTAACTTGTTTTTGCAGCATATGCCTTGTGATGTGATATGGCCAAAAGTTGTGATGAATGATATATATGTGATGTATGAGATCATGTTCTTGTAATAGGAATCACGACTTGCATGTCGATGAGTATGACAACTGGCAGGAGCCATAGGAGTTGTGTTAATTATTGTATGACCTGCGTGTCAATGATTAAACGCCATGTAATTACTTTACTTTATTGCTAAACCGTTAGCCATAGTAGTAGAAGTAATAGTTGGCGAGCAACTTCATGGAGACACGATGATGGAGATCATGATGATGGAGATCATAGTGTCATGCCAGTGATGAAGATGATCATGGCGCCCCGAAGATGGAGACCAAAGGAGCTATATGATATTGGCCATATCATGTCACAATTTGATTGCATGTGATGTTTATCATGTTTTTGCATCTTATTTGCTTAGAATGACGGTAGTAAATAAGATGATCCCTCATAATAATTTCAAGAAAGTGTTCCCCCTAACTGTGCGCCGTTGCGAAAGTTTGTTGTTTCGAAGCACCACGTGATGATCGGGTGTGATAGATTCTAACATTCACATACAATGGGTGTAAGACAGATTTACACATGCATAAACACTTAGGTTAACTTGATGAGCCTAGCATGTACAGACATGGCCTCGGAACACAAGAGACCGAAAGGTCGAACATGAGTCATATGGAAGATACGATCAACATGGAGATGTTCACCGATGATGACTGGTCTGTCTCATGTGATGATCGGACACGGCCTAGTTGACTCGGATCATGTATCACTTACATGACTAGAGGGATGTCTAATCTGAGTGTGAGTTCATTAAATAATTTGATTAGATGAACTTAATTATCATGAACTTAGTCTAAAAACCTTTGCAAAAATGTCTTGTAGATCAAATGGCCAACGCTCATGTCAACCTCAACTTCAACGCGTTCCTAGAGAAAACCAAGCTAAAAGATGATGGCAGCAACTATACGGACTGGGTCCGGAACCTGAGGATCATCCTCATAGCTGCCAAGAAAGCATATGTCCTAGAAGGACCGCTAGGTGAAGCACCCATCCTAGAGAACCAAGACGTTATGAATGCTTGGCAGTCACGTGCTGATGATTAGTCCCTCGTTCAGTGCGGCATGCTTTACAGCTTAGAACCGGGGCTCCAAAAGCGTTTTGAGCAACATGGAGCATATGAGATGTTCGAGGAGCTGAAAATGGTTTTCAAAGCTCATGCCTGGGTCGAGAGATATGAAGTCTCCGACAAGTTCTATAGTTGTAAGATGGAGGAAAATAGTTCTGTCGGTGAGCACATACTCAAAATGTCTGGGTTGCACAACCGCTTGTCAAAGCTGGACATTAACCTCCCGGACGAGGCGGTCATTGACAGAATCCTTCAGTCTCTCCCACCTAGCTACAAGAGCTTTGTGATGAACTACAATATGCAGGGGATGGTGAAAACTATTCCTGAAGTATTTGCAATGCTGAAATCAGCAGAGGTGGAAATCAAAAAGGAACATCAAGTGTTGATGGTCAATAAAACCACTAAGTTCAAGAAGGGAAAGGGTAAGAAGAACTTCAGGAAGGACGGAAAGCAAGTTGCCGCGCCCGGTAAACCAGTTGCCGGGAAGAAGCCAAAGAATGGACCCAAGCCTGAGACTGAGTGCTTTTATTGCAAAGGGAAGGGTCACTGGAAGCGGAACTGCGCCAAATACTTAGCGAACAAGAAGGTATATGTGATATACATGTAATTGATGTGTACCTTACCAGTACTCGTAGTAGCTCCTGGGTATTTTATACCGGTGCGGTTGCTCATATTTGTAACTCAAAGCAGGAGCTGCGGAATAAGCGGAGACTAGCGAAGGACGAGGTGATGATGCGCATTGGGAATGGTTCCAAGGTCGATGTGATCGCCGTCGGCACGCTACCTCTACATTTACCTACGGGATTAGTTTTAAACCTCAATAATTGTTATTTAGTGCCAGCTTTGAGCATGAACATTGTAGCTAGATCTCGTTTAATACGAGATGGCTACTCATTTAAATCCGAGAATAATGGTTGTTCTATTTATATGAGAGATATGTTTTATGGTCATGCCCCGCTGGTCAATGGTTTATTCTTGATGAATCTCGAACATGATGTTACACATATTCATAGTGTGAATACCAAAAGATGTAAGGTTGATAACAATAGTCCCACATACTTGTGGCACTGCCGCCTTGGTCACATTGGTGTCAAGCGCATGAAGAAGCTCCATGCTGATGGACTTTTAGAGTCTCTCGATTATGAATCATTTGACACATGCGAACCATGCTTCATGGGCAAAATGACCAAGACTCCGTTCTCCGGAACAATGGAGCGAGCAACCAACTTATTGGAAATCAAACATACTGATGTGTGCGGTCCAATGAGCGTTGAGGCTGGCGGAGGCTATCGTTATGTTCTCACTCTCACTGATGACTTAAGTAGATATGGGTATGTCTACTTGATGAAACACAAGTCTAAGACCTTTGAAAAGTTCAAGGAATTTTAGAATGAGGTAGAGAATCAACGTGACCGAAAAATAAAGTTCTTACAATCAGATCGTGGAGGAGAATATTTAAGTCACGAATTTGGTACGCACTTAAGGAAATGTGGAATCGTTTCACAACTCACGCCGCCTGGAACACCTCAGTGTAACGGTGTGTCCGAACGTCGTAATCACACTCTATTGGATATGGTGCGATCTATGATGTCACTCACCAATTTACCGCTATCATTTTTGGGATACGCTCTAGAGACAGCTACATTCACTTTAAATAGGGCACCGTCTAAATCCGTTGAGACGACACCGTATGAATTATGGTTTGGGAAGAAACCTAAGCTGTCGTTTCTAAAAGTTTGGGGATGCGATGCTTATGTCAAGAAACATCAACCTGAAAATCTCGAACCCAAGTCGGAAAAATGCCTCTTCATAGGAAACCCTAAGGAAACCATTGGGTATACCTTCTACCTAGATCCGAAGGCAAGATCTTTGTTGCCAAGAACGGGTCCTTTCTGGAGAAAGAGTTTCTCTCGAAGGAAGTAAGTGGGAGGAAAGTAGAACTCGATGAAGTACTGCCTCTTGAACTGGAAAGTAGTGTAGCTCAGGAAGATGTTCCTATGGTGCCTACACCGACTGGAGAGGAAATTAATGATGATGATCAAGGTACTTCGGATCAAGTTGCTACTGAACTTCGTAGGTCCACAAGGACATGTTCCACACCAGAGTGGTATGGCAACCCTGTCCTGGAAATCATGTTGTTAGACAACGGTGAACCTTCGAACTATGAAGAAGCGATGGCGGGCCCAGATTCCAACAAATGGCTTGAAGCCATGCAATCCGAGATAGGATCCATGTATGAAAACAAAGTATGGACTTTGACAGACTTGCCCGATGATCGGCGAGCGATAGAAAACAAATGGATCTTTAAGAAGAAGACGGACGCGAATGGTAATGTTACCATCTATAAAGCTCGACTTGTCGCTAAGGGTTATCGGCAAGTTCAAGGGGTTGACTACGATGAGACTTTCTCTCCCGTAGCGAAGCTGAAGTCCGTCCGAATCATGTTAGCAATTGCCGCATACTATGATTATGAGATATGGCAAATGGACGTCAAAACGACATTCCTTAATGGCTATCTTTAGGAAGAACTGTATATGATGCAGCCGGAAGGTTTTGTCGATCCTGAGAATGCTAACAAGGTATGCAAGCTCCAGCGATCCATTTATGGGCTGGTAAAAGCATCTTGGAGTTGGAACATTCGCTTTGATGAGATGATCAAAACGTTTGGGTTTATGCAGACTTATGGAGAAGCCTGCGTTTACAAGAAAGTGAGTGGGAGCTCTGTAGCATTTCTCATATTATATGTAGATGACATACTTTTGATGGGAAATGATATAGAACTTTTGGACAACATTAAGGCCTACTCGAACAAGTGTTTTTCAATGAAGGACCTTGGAGAAGCTGCTTACATATTAGGCATCAAGATCTATAGGGATAGATCGAGACGCATCATAGATCTTTCACAAAGCACATACCTTGATAAGATATTGAAGAAGTTCAATATGGATCAGTCCAAGAAATGGTTCTTGCCTATATTGCAAGGTCTGAGATTGAGCTCGGCTCAATGCCCGACCATGGCAGAAGATATAGAAGAGATGAGCGTCATCCCCTATGCCTCAGCCATAGGGTGTATTGTGTATGCCATGCTGTGTACCAGACCTGATGTAAACCTTGCCGTAAGTTTGGTAGGAAGGTACCAAAGTAATCCCGGCAAGGAACACTAGACAGCGGTCAAGAATATCCTAAAGTACCTGAAAAGGACTAAGGACATGTTTCTCGTTTATGGAGGTGACGAAGAGCTTGTCGTAAAGGGGAACGTCAACGCTAGCTTCGACACAGATCTGGATGACTCTAAGTCACAAACCGGATACGTGTATATTTTGAATGGTGGGGCAGTAAGCTGGAGCAGTTGCAAGCAGAGCGTCGTGGCGGGATCTACATGTGAAGCGGTGTACATGGCAGCCTCGGAGGCAGCACATGAAGCAATCTGGATGAAGGAGTTCATCACCGACCTAGGAGTCATACCCAATGCGTCGGGGCCGATCACTCTCTTCTGTGACAACACTGGAGCTATTGTGTAGCGACCCGACCTCAGACGGTCAAGTCTCTGTGCTCAGTGTCATCCCTGGATCAGTAATGCTGACACCACACAGTACTTGGAGGATTTATAACAGAGTAGCAATCACACCCTTATTACATCGAATGTCTCAAAAGAGAACTTATTGAAATAAATATGGCTTAAGGCCATCTAAAACGATAACAGCGGAAGGCTTGGAAGATAAGCGAGTCCATCAACTCCAACGGCATCACTGAGTATAGAACCACGACCTAAAAGCACCTTACTCATCGTCTAAAAAGTCTGCAACATGAAACGTTGCAGCCCGAAAATGGGTCAACACATGGAATATGCTGGCAATGTAACACATAGAGAATAACACTGGAATAAGCTACACTACATGAAATTTGGCTGGTGTAAAAGCTCTATGGTTACAGTTTTTGCATAAAGCCAATTTTTCCCTACTGCAAAGGAATAATTTTAATTAACTATCATGGTCGTTGTTAAACATTGAGAATGGTTGACAGCATCCTCAATCCCAATTAAAAAGTACTCATTAAAACCCAACAATATTAATTAAAGTAACATGATGAGATTCACATGATAATCAAGTACTAGATACTCAAGATGTCCATAACCGGGGACACGGCTAACCATGATTAGTTTATACACTCTGTAGAGGTTTGCGCACTTTTCCCCACATGACTCGATCGCCTCCACTTGGTTTCCCGCACTACATGGTGTTTGAGAAATGGATGACCGAGACATAGTCTTTCAAAAGCACTAGCACCTTACATGAGGGGTAGACCGTACCAACCTACATCCCCTACATCTCCTAGTCCACCCCGTAAGAGTCCGCACAACTTAGTCAACTATGCTAGGGCCCATAATAGCATGTGGCTGCACACGGAAGTTTCTAGTTTGAATAATCTCATGATCCCTTTGAGCCTGGGTGGCGGTCCGAAGAAATACAAGCAAGTCCTTCTAGAAAACAGGTGCCTCAATCCACCCAGATGTGTGTTTAAGTTGCCACCTTAAATAAACCATTAATTAACAATCTCACATCTGTCATGGATATTCACTCACCCAATCCACGTCTACTAGCATAGCATGGCATAATAAGCAAACGTAGAAGTAACTCCCAAAGGTTTGAAAATAAAACAGGTAATAGGTACTACCTCATCTAGTTCCCATCCCACAATTTAATTAGATCCTAATCATGTAATGTTTGAGGATAGATCTAATGCATAAAAACTGGGTAGTAGAAAGGTATGATCAATTGTTACTTGCCTTGCTGATGATCCGCGAGACCTAGAGACTTGAAGTAACAGGCGGCGCACTCCGGGTATTCTATCGCAGACAAACAAACAAACAAACATACAATAAGTACTCATCTAATGCACTGGTAAAACTCGAATAAAAGATCCAACCAGAATGTTCAACTTAAGAACTCTGGTTTGCAAAAAGAACCAAATCAAACAAAGCAACGAAAGTCAAACGGCGAAAGAAAACAGCTTCGTTTTACTAATCTGGATCTAAGTCAAATTTTACAGAGGCAAAAACTTGTTTAAGTAGATTATTCAGAAAGAGGGTTCCGAGACGAAACTCCAGGCGCTTGAATTGCCTGATTCCGATAAACGAGCGAAAAGTTATACTAAAACGAAAATCGGATCAGAAATCGCGATCAGAAAATAACCGCGGAAAATCCGAGAAAAAGAAAAACGACGAACGGATTAATGAACGAATGTTCGTTAATTTAACGAATCTGACGAAGGCGTTCGTTAAAACGAACTAACGGACGAACGTCCGCTAATTAACCTAAACCAAAAAAAACCGAAACTAACAAAAAAACGAAAAAAAACCGTAATGAAAATCGCCCGGTTTTTTAAGAAAAACGGTGGCACGCGGTTCGAGGCGGCAGCGAACCTCGGCGGCGACGGCAACAAAGTCCGGCGGGGCTCCAGCGGGTCCGGCGTCGGCGGGCGGCAGTGCTGGCGGCGGCAGCGGGCGCTGGCGGCAGCGGCGGCGGATCTGGTGTGCGGCGGCGGCAGATCTGGCTAGGGTTAGGGTTTCGCGGGTGGGCCGGGGCGGCGGATCGGGCTGGCGGTGGGGCGAGCTGGCGGGGTGGGGCGCCGGGTCGGGTGCTTTATAAAGTTCCCCCCGAGCGGAGTCCCGCTCGGGCACGGCCCGAGGTCGGTGCGCGTTTTTTTATAAAACATTACGCGTAAAAAAATCAAAAGAAGTACCTAACAGACTCCAAAAATCCCGAAATAAAATTTCCCCGGCTTCTAAAATCAAGCCGGACTAGATGAACATTTATTTGGGGCCTAAATGCAATTTTGGAAAACGCGCATTTTTCCTAAATTCAAATAAAAAGCGAAAAACTCCAAAATAAATCTTATTTGATTTTTTATTAAATCTTCATTATTTCTTTATTTTGGGAAAGTCCTTTTATTCCCTCTCTGAATTTTTGGTAGTAGAAATAATTGAAGATAAAATAAATAAAATCAATGATCCCATTTTCAAAATTTGTGAAATACTCAAATAAGAAAATAACGAAATCCCCAACTCTCTCCGAGGGTCCTTGAGTTGCATAGAATTTCTAGGATCGAGCCAAAGATGCAACAAAATATGATATGCAATGATGATCTATGTATAACATTCCAAATTGAAAATTTGGGATGTTACAAACCTACCCCCCTTAAGATGAATCTCGCACTTGAGATTCGGGTTGGCTAGCAAATAGGTGAGGGTGGTCCTTGAGTAGATCTTCCTCTCGCTCCCAGGTGGCTTCCTCCTCGGTGTGGTGGCTGCACTGAACTTTGCAAAACTTGATAACCTTACTGCGGGTAACTCGACTGGCATAATCTAGAATTCTAACTGGTTTCTCCTCATAAGTCAAATCATCCTTCAACTGAATTGCTTCCAGTGGCACAGTATCTCTCAGTGGAATATCGGCTATTTCTGCGTGACACTTCTTCAACTGTGAAACGTGGAACACATCGTGAACTCCTGACAATCCCTCAGGTAATTCCAACTTGTACGCTACTTCTCCCATGCGTTCCAAAACCTTGTATGGCCCCACAAAATGTGGTGCTAACTTGCCTTTAACTCCAAAGTGCTTAACTCCTCGTAGCGGAGATACTCGAAGATAAACTCTGTCTCCGACTTCATATTCTGTCTCCTTGCGTTTTGAATCCGCATAACTTTTCTGTCTTGACTGGGCTACCTTGAGCCTATCGCGAATCAACTTTACTTTCTGTTCAGACTCCTTAATCAAATCCGGTCCAAACAACTGGCGGTCTCCAACCTCATCCCACAACAACGGGGTTCTGCACCTCCTTCCGTACAAGGCTTCGAAAGGGGCCATCTTCAAACTGGATTGATAACTGTTGTTGTAAGAAAACTCCGCGTATGGCAAGTTATCATCCCAACTAGATCCATAATCCAACACACAAGCTCTAAGCATATCCTCCAAAATCTGATTGACTCTCTCGGTCTGTCCATCTGTCTGCGGATGGAAAGCTGTGCTAAACTCCAGCCTGGTTCCCAATGTTTCGTGCAATTGCTTCCAGAACTTCGAGGTGAATTGGGTTCCTCTATCTGATACGATACTCCTCGGAACTCCATGCAAACATACAATCCTTGTCATGTATATCTTAGCCAATTTGGCACCGCTGTAGGTAGTCTTTACTGGAATGAAATGAGCTACCTTCGTCAAACGATCGACTACAACCCAAATCGAGTCATAGACTGAACGAGTCCTGGGCAATCCCGTGATGAAATCCATGCCTAGTTTGTCCCACTTCCATTCGGGTATAGGCAATGGCTGCAACAATCCAGCTGGCTTCTGATGTTCTGCTTTCACCCTCTGACATACATCACAAACTGCTACATACTCTGCAATATACTTCTTCATTCCGGTCCACCAGAATGTTTCCTTCAAATCCAAATACATCTTTGTATTTCCGGGGTGGATCGAGTAAGGTGAATCATGTGCCTCTTGCAGAATCAACCTCCTGATCTCCGGGTCATTGGGCACATAAACACGGTCCTCAAATCGTAGGGTATCGTACTCATCCTCACGAAATCCCTTAGCCTTTCCTTCGTTCATTTTCTCCTTTATAGAGGCAACTTCCTTATCTGTCCTTTGAGCTTCTCTGATTTTATCCATCAATGTAGACTGAATCTCCATTGCTGCTACATAGCCTCTCGGAACTATTTCCAAACATAGATCATGAAGATCCTCGGCTAACTCCTTGGGTATTCCTCCCATCATTAGTGTATTGATGTGGCTCTTATGGCTCAACGCATCTGCTACAACGTTAGCCTTCCCGGGGTGATAATGCAATCTCATATCATAATCCTTAATAAGCTCCAACCATCTCCTCTGCCTGAGATTTAACTCCTTCTGCGTGAAGATGTACTTCAAACTCTTAGGATCCGTGTACACCTCACAATGATTTCCAATGAGAAAATGTCTCCATGTTTTCAGTGCATGCACTAGGCTGCTAATTCCAAATCATGAGTAGCATAATTCAACTCATGAGGCTTAAGCTGTCGTGAAGCACACGAAACAACTCTTCCCTCCTGCATAAGCACTGCTCCAAGTCCTCGACGTGAAGCGTCGCAATACACTTCATAATCCTTAGTCTGGTCTGGCAGAATTAATACTGGTGAGGTAACCAAATGTTTCTTCAACTCCTGGAAACTAGCCTCACACTCCTCAGTCTAAATGAACTTAGTATCCTTCTTCAACAACTCTATCATAGGCTTCACAATCTTCGAGAAATTTTCAATGAATCTCCGATAGTATCCTGCGAGTCCAAGGAAACTCCTGATCTCTCCAACTGTGGTTGGTGCCTCCCAGTATGTCACAGTGACAACTTTAGTGGGGTCTACGGCAATTCCTTCTCCGGATATAACATGTCCGAGAAATCCAACTTCCTTCAACCAAAACTCACACTTGCTGAACTTGGCATACAGCTGATGTTCTCTGAGCTTCTTGAGTAGCAAACACAAGTGTTCCTCATGTTCCTCTTCATTCTTCGAGTAAACCAAAATATCATCAATGAACACCACGACGAACTTATCCAAAAACTCCATAAACACCTTGTTCATCATGTTCATAAAATAGGCTGGGGCGTTAGTCAAACCAAATGACATAACGGTATACTCATACAGCCCATACCTGGTGGTAAAAGCCGTCTTCGGTATATCTTGCTCCCGAATCTTCAACTGATGGTACCCTGATCGCAAATCGATCTTGGAAAACACCTTAGCTCCTTGCAACCGATCAAACAGATCATTGATCATTGGTAGTGGGTACTTGTTCTTGATTGTTACTTCATTCAATCCACGATAATCAACAACCATTCTTAACGATCCATCCTTCTTTTCCACCAGAAGTACTGGCGATACCCAAGGTGAAGAACTTGGGCGAATAAAACCTTTATCCAACAACTCCTTGATCTGCTTCTTAATTTCCTCCTAATCTTGGGCTGGCATCCTGTACGGTCTCTTGGATATAGGTCCAGTGCCTGGCAGTAGCTCAATTAAGAACTCAATGTCTCTATCCGGTGGCATGCCTGGCAACTCTTCTGGAAATACATCGGGAAAATCCCTTACCACTGGTACTTCCTCCTGCACCACTCCTGATAAGGAATTTACATGTGCTCTCCTCGGCTCATGCCGTGATACATACTTGATCCTTCTTCCTTCAGGGATGGTAAGCAAAATCGACTTACTGACGCAATCAATGTTCCCTCCATACTTTGATAACCAATCCATGCCTAATATCACATCCAAAACTTGCGATTCCAAAACTATTAGGTCCGAGGGAAATACATGGTGTCCAATCCTTAATGGCAGTCGATCACACCATTTACTAGCCGTATACTCTGCTCCGGGTGAGGTTACCAGCATGGGTGACCTAAGTTCTTGGGTTGGCAAGTTATATTTGTCGACAAATCCCCTTGATATGTATGAATGCGATGCACCAGTATCGAAAAGAACAACTCCAGTAAATGCCTTAACCAAAAACTTACCTATTACTGCGTCTGGCTGAGCTTCAACCTCCTCCACGGTAACGTGGTTCACTTGCCCCCGGTTGAAAGGGTTTGGCTTCTTTCCTGAGCTCCATTGCCATTTCCATTTTGGGCTTCTGGGCAATCATTTGCATAATGCCCCGTCTTGCGGCACTTATAACAGGTGATATGGCTCAGGTCTGCTTTGGATGGTGTTGACGGGTTGGTGCGGCTTTGTCCATTGCTTCCTCCATTCCCGTTTCCATTCTTTGTGCCATTGTGATTGTGCGAGCTGCCTCCTCCATGAGTATGCTGAAAATGTCCTCCTGACTTTGGGGTAAAGCGTGGCTTCTGCTGAGCTCCAGAATTATACTTCCCCTGTGCATACTTCCTCTTACGATTATCAATCTGCTGCTGCTTCCCTTCAATCATAAGAGCACGATCTACTAACTCCTGGTAGTTATTGAAGGTGGCTACCATCAACTACATGCTCAGCTCATCATTCAGTCCTTCTAGAAACTTCTCCTGCTTAGTTGCATCCGTAGCAACGTCATCTGGGGCATATCGTGCTAGCTTACTAAAATCATCCACATACTGGCCAACTGTCCGTCCTCCTTGGCGTAAGTTGCGAAACTCACGCTTCTTCATGGCCATAGCTCCTGTTGAAACATGGGCAGTACAAAAAGCTTGTTGAAACTGATTCCATGTGACAGTGTCTACAGGGTAAGTGGCTGTAAAATTCTCCCACCATGCTGCTGCGGGTCCTTCAAGCTGATGTGCAGCAAACTTCACCCTTTCTCCATCTGTACATCCTATAGTGGTCAACTCCCTCCCTATCTTACGGAGCCAATCATCTGCAACAATCGGCTCGGTGCTATTGGAAAACACCGGCGGATTCATCCTTAAGAAACGGGTCAAATGGTCAACAGGTGGTGGTGGCGGGTTGTTGTTGTTGCCTTGGTTCTGTACCAATGTTTGAATCAAGGTATTTTGCTGCTGAATCAACTGAGTGATCTCTGGCGGAAAAACAAACTCGGGGTCGCGTCTCGGAGGCATCTGAGGGTTTAATCGGGAGAGTTTAGAATAGAATGAGGTCTAGTGGGAAACACTACCCATATGCACATGTAACAAAATACACAATATCATTCCAATCAATTCAAACAAGGGCATACAACAGTCTAACTATCGTCACAAAAGTGCTTGGACTAAAACTAGTTAAATGGTGGAAAATTCTACTACTGTTATGGTGGTCAACTAGAAAAACTGCTCCGATGTAGATTCCATGATATCTGCTCCAGCTTCATCAACATAGTCATCATCGCTATCGTCGGGATCCGAGTCGGTGTCGTCGATGATGATATAATTATCTGGACATGTAGGTTCATCCTCTTCTCCTCTGGGTGCTGAACCTCGCATGAATACTCCAATCTTCTCCTTAAGATCACCGTTCTGTCTTACTAGAGTGATGATTTCTTCCATATAATCTTTGCGTGTAGCCTTGAGTTCTGCTTCTAGATCCTTGATCCTGGTCATAGCCTTCTGTAACTCCTCCATATCTACGCACATCTGGTTCTCCTGGCGTCAGATGTGTTGGTTTAACTCCTGAATATAAGCTGCGATTGATCTATCTCTCCTGGTGGCGATCATCTCCCAATGCTCATCTCGGCGCCCACAAATCTGGTAGATAGTATTCTTGAGGTCGTTGTAGTAAACTTCTCCAATTCGTCCCATGGCGATGTGAGCTGCCATGCTTTTTCCTAGGCTCCATGTTGGTACATCAAAGGTAAACTCTATTGGCTCCGTGACTGGCGCAAATGTCCTTCCTGGAATGTTGACTTGAATCCTCCAGCGCTCCTCTTCGGGTAAAGTGGCGTTGAAAGTTCCAGTGAAGCTTGGTACTCCTATGTTCAGGTATCTAGCGGCTTCCTTCAAGGGACATCCAAAAGGTGAATTCTCATCTGGTTGTGCGAACTTGATCCTTGCATCCGCCATCCTAAGGAATAGAAAAGATGAGGAATCAGAAATGAGAAGAAAGAGTAGTGATCTAGGGCTTTAGCTTAGTGGCCGTGTCCTACAGTCAGCGTGTGCTCTGATACCACCTTTGTAGCGACCCGACCTCAGACGGTCAAGTCTCTATGCTCAGTGTCATCCCTGGATCAGTAATGCTGACACCACACAGTACTTGGAGGATTTATAACAGAGTAGCAATCACACCCTTATTACATCGAATGTCTCAAAAGAGAACTTATTGAAATAAATATGGCTTAAGGCCATCTAAAACGATAACAGCGGAAGGCTTGGAAGATAAGCGAGTCCATCAACTCCAACGGCATCATTGAGTATAGAACCACGACCTAAAAGCACCTTACTCGTCGTCTAAAAAGTCTGCAACATGAGACGTTGCAGCCCGAAAACGGGTCAGCACATGGAATATGCTAGCAATGTAACACATAGAGAATAACATTGGAATAAGCTACACTACATGCAATTTGGCTGGTGTAAAAGCTCTATGGTTACATTTTTTGCATAAAGCCAATTTTTCCCTACTGCAAAGGAATAATTTTAATTAACTATCATGGTGATTGTTAAACATTGAGAATGGTTGACAGCATCCTCAATCCCAATTAAAAAGTACTCATTAAAACCCAACAATATTAATTAAAGTAACATGATGAGATTCACATGATAATCAAGTACTAGATACTCAAGATGTCCATAACTGGGGACACGGCTAACCATGATTAGTTTATACACTCTGCAGAGGTTTGCGCACTTTTCCCCACATGACTCGATCGCCTCCGCTTGGTTTCCCGCACTACATGGTGTTTGAGAAACGGATGACCGAGACATAGTCTTTCAGAAGCACTAGCACCTTACATGAGGGGTAGACCGTACCAACCTACATCCCCTACATCTGCTAGTCCACCCTGTAAGAGTTCGCACAACTTAGTCAACTATGCTAGAGCCCATAATAGCATGTGGCTGCACACAGAAGTTTCTAGTTTGAATAATCTCATGATCCCTTTGAGCCTGGGTGGCGGTCCGAAGAAATACAGGCAAGTCCTGCTAGAAAACAGGTGCCTCAATCCACCCAGATGTGTGTTTAAGTTGCCACCTTAAATAAACCATTAATTAACAATCTCACATCTGTCATGGATATTCACTCACCCAATCCACGTCTACTAGCATAGTATGGCATAATAAGCAAACGTAGAAGTAACTCCCAATGGTTTGAAAATAAAACAGGTAATAGGTACTACCTCATCTAGTTCCCATCCCACAATTTAATTAGATCCTAATCATGCAATGTTTGGGGATAGATCTAATGCATAAAAACTGGGTAGTAGAAAGGTATGATCAAGTGTTACTTGCCTTGCTGATGATCCGCGAGACCTAGAGACTCGAAGTTACAGGCGGCGCACTCCGGGTATTCTATCGCAGACAAACAAACAAACAAACATACAATAAGTACTCATCTAATGCACTGGTAAAACTCGAATAAAAGATCCAACCAGAATGTTCAACTTAAGAACTCCGGTTTGCAAAAAGAACCAAATCAAACAAAGCAAAGAAAGTCAAACGGCGAAAGAAAACAGCTTCGTTTTACTAATCTGAATCTAAGTCAAATTTTACAAAGGCAAAAACTTGTTTAAGTAGATTATTTGGAAAGAGGGTTTCGAGACGAAACTCCAGGCGCTTAAATCGCCTGATTCCGATAAACGAGCGAAAAGTTATACTAAAACGAAAATCGGATCAGAAATCGCGATCAGAAAATAACCGCGGAAAATCCGAGAAAAAGAAAAACGATGAACGGATTAACGAACGAACGTTCGTTAATTTAACGAATCTGACGAAGGCGTTCGTTAAAACGAACTAACGGACGAACGTCCGCTAATTAACCTAAACCGAAAAAAACCGAAACTAAAAAAAAAACGAAAAAAAACCGTAATGAAAACCGCCCGGTTTTTTAAGAAGACTGGCGGCACGCGGTTCGAGGCGGCGGGGCACCTCGGCGGCGGTGGCGACGAAGTCCGGCGGGGCTCTGGTGGGTCCG